>NW_027249372.1:0-229032 GCF_030848795.1 Temnothorax nylanderi | reverse complement strand
GCTCTAATTACTTCGGTATACAAATTTTAAACATACGATTGCGTAACTTGTGAAAAGGGTAACAATTTTATTTGTGTCTTTTGCATTGGTAGTAAAAATTAATTATAAAATAATAAAAAAACTTAAACTTAATGATTGATCTTATCCTATAGGTTAATGGAAGATGATAAAACCTATAATTTTTTACCTATATTTAATTACTGTTTCCATAAATGAGTATTTTGTTACTCATTTAAATGTTCCGCATAAGATAATTTCTTAATAGTCTTTATTATATTATAGTCACGTAAATATATGTAAATTATTTGATACAAAGATAACTTCATAATGTCGTAGATATGTAAACTTGCGAATTAAATAAATTAAAGATGTTATCGTTTCTGCTCGACAAATATAATCAAGGAGTGCAGTTTATTTGACAGATGAATGCCATGCAACGAAGAAATGTAATCATCACGCGTAGTACTTGCTATAAAATTGTAGTGCATTATCGAGCTATTACTTGTTTCTGACCAAGCAACACTTTCGTTGCAGCCGCATTACTCTTTAGTACGTACATTTCAGTACCTAACTCCGTTATCGGAGTCGACCCGCTTGAAACTTTAATGGTATCTTAAAAGCGCGACGTTTTATACCGTGATTAAATATATATGTATACATACATCTTTCCGATTTTTTCCCTTCCATTATTTGCTTAGCATCACTATTTCTAGCGAGCGAGTAAATATTCGTCCGGCTCGGATACGATCAGAACGTATCCCTCGGATGTACATTTTATCGTTTAACTTCGGATTGCGGAGGATTTCATTACTGTTAACAGCATTTTCTGTGTTTGCCATTGACATAGACAACACAGCGGAACACGCGCGGTCCGTTGGTGAGATAGATCGAATGTCCTCGCTGATTGCTTCCTTCAGTTTCCCCTGCGTAGCACGATGATCAATGATACTGTCGATAATGATGGACGACGTATCAGAACCGCATTTTTCCGTAGTCGGCACCCACGCGAAATTCCCAATCGAAATTTCATACGCCGCTTGAAAGAAAGTAAAGATTTGTAAATGCCTCCTAAGATTTCGATGGAGCTTCATGTATGCATTTTTCATACGAACTATATTTATCTCTTTCTCTCTCTCTCTCTCTCTCTCTCTCTCTCTCTCTCTCTCTCTCTCTCTCTCTCTGTCTCTATCTCTTTTTCATGCTAATAAAAAATTTTGTGTTAAATTTAATACTTTTTACATGACCCAATTTATTCACTCTAATTTTTATTTAACAAAAGGCAAATATGTAAATAAATAACGTAAGTAATATGTAAAAGAATAACACAAAATTGTAACACACGGACACTATCTGGAAGCAAAGTTTATGTTAAATTGATATATTTATAATGTTAAATTTAATTAAAATAAAGTGTTATTCTTACATTAAATGTTATTTTTTCTTTTTTTTTCTTGTGATATAAGAAAATGTCGATATAATAGATAGAAACTCTTATAGAGAGGACAGTAACTATTTTAACATATAAAATATGTCGCCAAGGACGCCAAGAATTCGTGCATTTACATATAAATTGTATTATTTTAACTCTTAGAAACTTGAATATTAACTTAACGCAGAAAAGTAAAAAATAACGCAATGACAATATGTTACATTAACACCAGTGTACGTCGAAAATTTAACACAAAAATTTCTACACGGAAATCCACTCAAATACAAAATGTTTTTTTTTATCGTGTGGAAAAAGTGAGAATTGACAAATTATGGAATTGATGGTTTATTGTGCGTGCGTATATACATACATATGAATATAGACACGCACACGCACTGTATATTATATTTCCTTCTTGAGAGTAAAATAAATGGGCATACTACCCTCTTTCCTTAAAATTAAAAAATTTTTCAATAACAACTTTGCTATTGACGTTGTTTCATACACGTATCCTTTGGCATGTTAGACTTAGACAGTTTATAATTCCGTGGCTCTCGCAATTTTACGTCGGTCACGTGTCGACTTTCGTCTGCGCTCGATTTTACAGAAATTTTCCAAAAATTTTGGCGCAGAGACGCAAAGAGTAAATATATATATATATATAGAAGAAAGCTCCTACGAGAGATAGAAAGAACGAAATATATATAGTTAACGGGGATTTTTCTACTGGCACTTTAATTTTGTGTCACCGATTCGGCGAGAGATTGCCGTGAACAAAAGAAGAGTATATCAAGGTCTAATGGAAAAAATAAGCGTGGTGACAGTATATATGGCGTTATTTTCCGCAAAGCTTTCAGGCGAGATAATAATGCCGAGAATAGCGGGGAAGTTAAGCGACACGCAAACAACTTACTGGTTGTTACGGCAATGTTTTTTTTTGTGTGCTAATTCTAAGCGAAAAGGGAGAGTGAGCGTCTTTCGATCGTTCGTCTCGGTAAATGATAATGTATCAAAATGTATCACATATTTTTCTGGCCATTTTCAGTGTGCTCTCGGCAGAAAGCCTCAGGGTACTCTTTAGCGCTTTCTGTGCCTTTGTGAAAATATCAAAAGTTCGCTCCTTCTATACTATCGTCGGTGTTGCGAAGCGCCAAAGGAAATCTGTACAAGTAACGATAGTGATAAGCTCTGAATTTTCGCATTATATCTGCAGCCAAAATTACTCATTTCGCACACAATTACTGCTAGGTAATAAACGCGTACAGCAACGTAATTGCGAAAATTATTAATACCTGCTATGGATAATTGGTTGAAACGCTTACATAAAGTAATGCAAATTTATCTTGCTGTGGCTAATGACGTTTATATATATAGCGTATTCTATTCTTAATTGAATTAAGTGCATTACAATGTACAAATTAATTTATAATATCCGCACATTTCATCATGTTACTCGCACATGTGTCTGTTTAATTTGTCATTAATTATATTATCAAAAAGTGGCGTGATTTAATATGTTTTTACGGATCTAATTTATATATATTTTTACTTTAAACTGCATATTTCACATTTATATATTTGCTGTTATTTATTTTTATTTTATGTAATATATAATACTTTTAAAGAATTTATTTAATTGTGTGCTTTGAGAATTTCTAGTTTTATTCTTTCTCATAAATAAGTCAATACAGATAAAATTATCTGTCTGTTAATTAATTGCTTCTTATTTTTGTTAATTTTACACGCTTAAGACTTTAGCTAAAATGCTTTTATTCAATATTTCATCATGTTACCTCGCTTCTTCTTTGAGTTTGAACATTTGGTATAAAGTTATTCAGTATCGCCGAGAAAAAGTTCCATTGATAAAGTGGGGAAAATTTGCAAGAAACAACGTCGAGACAAAAAAGTACCCTGCGATCTTGAAAACATGACCTCCATTTTTTTACTCAATTATTAGGTCATGGAAAAGTTTCTCGCGTCCAATATAAAAAAATCTTTGTAGTGAGAGCTGAAAAACTTTCACGATTACAGAGTTTCTGTCTCTTTCTCTGTTTCACATTTATCTTTTTTGTCCTTTCTTCTTATATTCATACACACACACACACACACACACACACACACACACACACACACACACACACACACACACACACACACACACACACACACACACAAACTCATGTATATATGTATTATGTATGTATACTTTGTAAGGTCGACGGCTTATTTAATTTTTGTCTCCCAAGCCGAGCTTTTCCGCCGATTAAATTACCTATTCCCCATTGTTAAGTTCTATGAAATCATGACGATTTAAATATATTAACGAAGGGCTCGGCCGGCGATTCTCAATTTGCGAGAAACGAGTGGAAATCAAGCTTGATACCGAATATTCTGATGGCTTTTGTACGCGCTTCACCCCGAAGTGGCGTTTTTATAATTTTTTTCGTAGCGCCAATATTTTTCGCTCTCTGAAAACCTCGAGCATGAAGCGTTTCACGTTTGAGGTCAACGGTACATACATACGTAGAAGGCTCGATAATCGGGTGCTCCGCGCGCGTGAATTTTTTATCAAAAGTACCTTTTTGTCAAGAACCCAAAACGTTTTCACCCGCATGCATTTTTTAAATCCACCTACGCTCGCTTGCGTGTTAATTGTATAGTTTTTTTTCTTGCATTAACACTTCTGTAGCCAGCTCATTTAAAAGAATTTCCGCCGAGAACACATCGGTCGGTTGTACTTTATAAATATCCGCGCAAATTAGCTGGCCATTGTTTTTATTTCGAAGAGAATTAGTATCTCTATCATATTAAAACTACAGAGAAACGACGGTATAAATATAAATGATAAACTTTAAAATATAACTTATTTAAATATACAGTATATACATATATTTATATTATATATGTGCATATACACACACACATATATATATATATATATATATATATATATATATGTATATATATACATATACTTTTTTGCAGCGTTTATTTATATTTATGATATAACGTATCAGTTGGAAATACGAAAATTAAATTAAAATACAAAATTCAAAATAATTTATGTCTAGATTATTAAAATTACTAATAAATATTATTAGTAATGGCAAGATAAATTTTTGATTTAGAAATGTCTAAATTAATGCAAGGAAACCCAATATACGCGTTGTTATAAATTATTTTTTAAATTTTATTCGCAAAATGTATTTCGCTACGTTATTATTAGTTATACATAAATTGTTTGATATTTTCTAGAGGAGATTGGCTTACCTTGGAATGCTTCACGGGGAGTGAATGCCGGTCCCATTAGCAAAGCTTGTAAAAAACGAGAAAGAGAAGAGAAGCGCAATTGTTACATGGCGGTAGTCGTTACTTTACGTTCATATCCTATTTAGTATAATACAGTAGCTACTTTTGGGAGACCGGGGCTAGACCGCTAACGGGGTAAATCCGCCAAATCAAATATCTCGGAACCTGTATATTGTGCGAACTCGCTATTAACATTGTAAACGCTGCTTATGGTACCCATGTGACCAACGGAGTTTCGGCAGGTTACCTGCCGTGTTATGATTTTTACGAGGGCAAACGTGTTTTCGGAAGGTGAAAGTTACATTTTCTGCGCGTGGAAATTTTGTAATATCTGCTATAATATTTGCTCTCCAAATCTCGAGGTACGTGATTATAAAGAGTAATGCATGCTGAACACGAATCCAGTGTAGTTTTTTCATTATCGTTGATGTCTAATATTTCGTGGGCGATCAAACCTGAAACTTGTGTTTGGGGTTAATCCGTCAGTAAGCAGTCCG
Source organism: Temnothorax nylanderi (assembly GCF_030848795.1). NCBI lineage: Eukaryota > Metazoa > Arthropoda > Insecta > Hymenoptera > Formicidae > Temnothorax > Temnothorax nylanderi. The sequence goes on along the minus strand of NW_027249372.1, from coordinate 223,797 downwards.
GGTGCATTTCCAAGGCATTTCCGGGCATTTCCAGGCTCACTGCATATGGAATATGGATGAGACGGGAATTACAACCATTCAGACACCGAATAGAGTCATCGGACGTCGAGGAGTGAAACAAGTCGGGCGAGTGACTTCTGCGGAAAGAGGAACCCTCGTAACTATTTTTTAATAACGTTTCGCATAAAAATTTTAAATAAATTTTTATATTTTTCTCTTAAAAAACAATTATTAAGATGTATCCTATCATTTTTCAGGATTAGATGTACGTATATGTATTGAAAATGCAGTGTAACGGTTAAACCCCGGCATTTTTGAGATTTCAATTTTTGCACCGTTGTCGTTTTTGCTCTATACCGGTTAAACAAAGCGACGTAGATAAAAATTTCCTGTATAAATTTTGTAGCTAAAGGTTCACTCTTTACAGTGGTATACCACATTTAACTACAATTATTTATTTTGTTGTTAAAAATCGGCACCGAAAAAAAACTAACGGTCTAGCCCCGGTCTCCCCTACTTTTGGAAAGTTCGACTTTCCATGCCTGTAGAGAGGGGCGAAAGCGGCCAATTTTACGCCAGGGCGGCATAGCGGGCGAAAAGTAACCACTTTCCTCCCTGTTTAGCGGGCGGAAAGTAATCACTTTCCGCTCTAGGGAGGAAAGTAAGCCCTGGCTTGAAATTGACCACTCTCGCCTCTCTCTAGGCATGGAAGTCGAACTTTCTGTAAAGGTATTGTAAAAAATATCGTGTGCACCTCGGGGCGAAAGCTTTTTCAGACGAGTGTGAAGTTTGCCACCCGAGCCGAAGGCGAGGGCGGCAAATCATACGAGATCAAACGCTACTTTCGCCCCTTGGTGCACAATATACTATTACTGGAACTATCACGCAACTAATTTAAAATATATTCAGTTTACATTTGTCGAAACTTATTACACAACATTTATTTTTAATTGCTTTATTTACTAAGTTTGTTAAATACATATTTTTATGAAAAATAACATGTTTTATTAAGATCGCTTTACTTTTATAATTTTTTTAATACATGTTTTTATAATTTATTATTTTATCTGTAATATTTAATTTTGTAACAAACAGTAATAAGTTATAATTTCCTTAAAAGAATATATTTGTATATAAATGAATTAATAGAAAAGTAATAGAAAAAAATTAAAAAGATTTTTCAGATTCTATAATACATATGTGATAAAAGTTTCAATTTAAAATATTTTACATCGTGTTTCGTAAAAGTTTTCAATTAATGTTGTAGTAACTAATTCTAGATTATAGTATTAATACAAAAAGAGTGCAATCTTCCTCACGACTTCGCATTGATATTACCTATGAACCATCAATATGTCATGTAGGTCCGCTGGCTTCTGCATAATATTCGTTGATTAAAGAAAAAAAAAACGTTAGCGCGGCGCGCGACATTTGAGACAAATTATGCACATATATAATACAAGTCGATATCCAGTGTATAATGAGATCGTGCAATATGAATGAATATTGGACACCAAGAATACAGGTTTTCAATTGATTATTTGTGCATGAATTATGCAGTTGATATGGCATAATTGATAGCGTGTTGGTAGAAAAAGAACATTTTCAGTTTTCGACGTTATTTTGGAACATGTCATTTGCAAACGTTTAAGCTAATTAGGAAAGTTTTCCAACGAGTAAATTTGAAGAGAGACAAAGATGTAATAGTTTTAATCTCTTTAGGTAATTTAGCTTTTAATTAACTGAGCGAGTGCAAAGAATGGGCGACAATGAAACAAAATAAATGACAATATAGTCAATTGCTTGATTATGTGTTTTATTTGTATTACATTAGTAATTGCTTGTTTGTTACAAATATACATATTTGTGTGTAATTTGACGGTTAGCAGTGGATAAAACATTGCTGGTTTTAATATTAACATTTTAATAACCGCTTGAGTGATGCTTAAATTAAATGTTGGGCGCATTTTTGCGTCGCGTTTTAAGTATTTAACATTTATTTACTTGTACTAAGTGTCTAACGCGCGGTGTAATTAAAAAAATATAAATCTCATTAAATCGTTGTGATGTGTTTATTAAACGGATAGATCTATCCGATCGAGGATAAAATGTTAAAATTAAAATTAATATTTATTTAGAGCAACAAACAAATATTATTTTTGCTTTGAAGAATCACGATTTAGATATTTGAGGATTTTTATTTAATAAATTATTTGTAAAAGTACTAAAAACATTAAATTTCTTTTATAACGTAATTTTTAATTATTATATATGATTCAATTATTATATTAATATATTAATCGATTATTATACAAATATTAATTTTATAAATTGATATGATCTCTTTTTAAAAGAATGTGTTTAAATTCTTCACCTTCCATCGCTTTTTTCCTATATGCTATCATGTTTAACATCAAATCTTGTTAATAGTTAAATCTCGGATAAAATGTTTGCAGGAATGAAAGACGAATTTGCTATAAGTTATTCAAAAAAATAAAGATCCATTGTTAAAAGCAAGAATTTTTTACATAATATTTTAATTTTGCGAGTTAGATCAACTCCCATGGAACAAAAATTACAATAAGATTTCGTCAAACTGATATTAACAAATCGTGTAATTTATTCAATTCGCTTCACTCGACGCATCGTCGTTACAAGCTAATTAAAACAATCTTATTCCGTCGCTACTTCTGACCGGACACGAGCCGCCAATTAAATGTTAAATCATTTGATGCTGATTGACACGGGTAATTGATACCGAGCCGTAAGGTTAAATTCGTGCCGAGCATCGCTGGGTTCTTTAATCGACGTGAGCGACCGCAGCGCAATTTCGCACACAGGCGCGCGCATGGAGACACGAGACCGAGTTGAAACTCTTAAGTAGAGCAACGACGAAATACAATTTCGGTGGGATGCGAAGCGCTACGCTCGAGGAGAAGAGACTCGATACTATCGGATTAGAGAACGAGATATTTTATTTTCCTCGCGCGCGCCTTCTACGAGGGCAGGAGGACTCGTAGAATTTTCGCGTATTGCGATGTACAAATCGATCCAATAATTTTGCGTTACGGGCCACCGCGTTTGAGGAATCTCACGATTCCTCTGTTTGAAGGCAGGTGCTTTTAGTCGTTCCGATTCTGGCGTGTTTAACTTTCGGATGCGATACGCGATGCGGCGCTTTGTAATCCCGAAATGTTGCAAACGTTATTATGCCGAATATTTGAATATAAAACGTTTACAGCGTATAAAATTTGTTGTAATTTTCTGTACATATTTCAAGTGGACGTTTATAAATTGCAAAATATAAACTAAAATTGAATTGTTTATAAAAATAATAATATAAGAGCGAGTCAAAAAAGTTATCGACAATGTATTTTAAAAACTTATTGGAACAACATTAAAGAACGAGTACATTATTTTTCAATATGGTTTAACTTTTTAACACGCTTGGTTGATCTTTGCCACATATGCTTTGGATGCTCTCAGAAAAAAATGTTTTAGCTTGAGAAACAAGCCATCTGCATCGTTTCTCGAAGTTCTCACTTCGAAGCAAATCGACGACTTCTTAAAGCATTTTTCAAAAACTGAATTTTGAGATATTGGAATATTCTCTTTCACGGTCCCGAAACCCGACCTCGCCCTTCCGATTATCATCTCTTCGGTCTACTCAGAAATGCTTTAAGAGATCGTTGAAATCGTGCACAAAATGGCTTGTTTTCTAACTTAAATACTTTTTCTGAGGACATACAGAAGTCTGTGGCAAGATGGACAAAGTATTTTAAAAAACTAGAGGACTATGAAAAACGACGTCTCCCTTTAATGTTGTTTTAATAAATTTTAAAAATACATTAACACATTTTGGCTCACTGTTATATACACGAAGGTCGTTCAAGTCAAACCGGGACTTTTAGTTGCACAGGATATAAAACGAATGCGATCGCGATGAGTTTTTGTATAGTGATAAGTGGCAAGTGTCTCCTATCATCGATATGCGGCGCACTTCTCTCGGGTCAATTGATAATATAATCAGTTATGCAAAATGGCGGACAACAGTGTTAACGCATATGTAGAACAGCAAATTATTATGAAGTTTCTTGTAAATGAAGGCGTGAAACCGGCGGACATTTACAGAAGACTTCAAGCACAGTAACGATAATGAGACAATTAGCCGCGGTAAAGCGTTCAAATGGTGCAAACGATTTAAAGATGGTACATCATACTGCCTATCGCACTACTTGTACATTATTGGAACTTGGCTGGGAGATATTGCCTCATCCTCCTTACAATTCGGACCTCGCTCCGAGCGATTTTGATCTTTTCGGAAAAGACTTTAAAAAACTTCTTGGGAGGCCAGCATTTCAGAACTGACAACGAGGTAAAATACGCTGTCCGATCCTGGCTCCGGCGTACAGACAAATCTTTTTATGCTACTGGTACCCATGCAGGTATTAGTGAAACGCTGGGGCAAGTGCGTAAATGTAGCAGGGGATTATATCGAAAAATAAATGTAGTTTTTACTTCTATAAATGCGTTCTGTTATTTCGTACCCTTAAAAGTCCCGGTTCGACTTGAACGACCCTCGTATATCTGTACCTTAGAAGTATAGTATAAAGAATTGTATTTCCATTATTCAGAGAATACAAGGTATAAAGTTTTAAATAAGGAAATGATATATTTTTAGATATAAAATAAAAGTAGTGAAACTTGATTTATTAAGTTTTTAATAAAGTAATTTAACTGACATGTTTAATAGTACAACTGCCAATAATACGCTGGTTTAAAAATTAGTAGGCACTATAAAAATTTTTAATACAATTTTTTTTAAATATTGTAATAGGAATTAGTACTAATAGACATAAGACGTTTTACCATTATACAATTTAAGCTCCTGTTGTATAGAAAAATGTATTAATTCCATTTTGACAAAAACTGGAGATACGATTCTTTACCTCTAAGGTATAGATTATATGTATATCCCTTTATACGATACATATATATTACATATACATGATTGTGGATCTAAATGCTGACATATTATAAATGTCCGATAAGTTATCAACGAATTTTGTTTCGCTTATAATTCAATCGCTTTTCGCCAATATAGCGCTCACTAGAGACTCTAAAAGAAGGGTCTCTAGCGCTCATAGCACAGGTATGCCATCTGGAAATTAGGTACTCAAAGATAACAATAATTCTGCGGGGATTAATTTGACAAAAATAAATTCGGTGTTCGGAATATCATGGGATGCGTGAAGAAATGGTTAGCGATACATGCTTCGTGGGATTCAACGCTTTGATGCAGCTTTGTAAGTGATGCTGGAGTTAATTGCTGACTGCAATTGCCAGATCCGCGCCGGTAAGCTGCATGTACGCGAGGACCCCTTGTTACCACATCATTATGAGAGTGATACGCTTTGCTATTTCGGCCAAGAGTTACTAAAATCTCTCAAATTTAATATAGATTTTAATTGTATTTTTTTTACTATTATCTACATATGATATCTTCAAAATTATTTTAGACGTTATTTTTTTCGTTATATTTCAATTTTTATATCAGGAACGAATTATAATTTTATCAACATAACTGAATTAAAAGGCAGAATTGCTCGAATCAATACTCGTACTGTTATAGAACGGGAATTGTTTATGTTGAAAACAAGTTAAAAAGTAATTGCATTAGTATAAAACACTCGCTTATTAATAAAGTTCATTTTATATATTATTGATACATGTTCCAATACAGTTTTCCAATATTCTATTTTATTACGCATTTGTCTGGGGATTCTCTTTCTCTCTCTTCATACAAAAGTAAACATTAAACTTCTTGTTTATTTAATAAAAAATTCTTTTAAATCTGAAAAATTGTAATGTACATATATTTGTATAACGTTTCGAAAGTGTATTTTATTGATTAATATTTTAAAATGTATTTCGTACATATTTCTCGCTATACTATCAGTTAAAGACATTGTTGCCGATATGCAGATTATCGATTTAAAGTTACGTTTACATATGTTACATGCATCGAGATAGAGTTATACGTAATTATACGTAGAAAATGTATTATTACCTTAATTTTTATTTATTTATTAAAAATATACGTAATAAGTTACAATTGTTACAAACTTACGTAATTTTTACAGTTCCGTTAAGATTATAATTCCTACTAAAGCAAAGTGTGTATTTCATGAGTCTTTTCTCTTTTTGCCTCGAATTCAGTAAAATAAACAATAGCAGCTTTACGAGCGCCTCTTGCTAGTGAATAAACCAGCACTACTTTGCAAGTGGTGGCAAATAGCCAGATAAAATGGCACTAAAACATCATTGTCACTATTATCAGCGTAGTATGCACGGGACCGCGGAATTGTTATTCTTCTAGTGCACTTTTTAATTTTATAGCGATATATACGCTGAGATGGGAGAGGGAAAGGGGAATAACATCCTTTTTCTTGTGCAGGGTGGTCGTTCAATTTATGTAACTGATGTGCTTATAAAGAATATAAACATTAAATAGAATATAAACGTAAAATAGAACATAAACATAAGAATGTAAACATAAAATTAAGAATAAAAACATAAAAACGTGTTGTTTTATATTATATATGGCTTTCACTGTCAACAACATTTGCACGTTGCTGCATGCAGTTTAAAGTAATGTCCAAATTATGAACAGTTACCTTTCCAGCATTATTTATGCTTGATTTTATAATTACAGTTTTGATAAATCTTGTTTGAAAAAAAAAACTTATAATTTTGCTATACTTTCTTTGTTTTAAATTTCATGATTTTATTTGCAAGTAATAATAATAGGTAAAAAAGTACTTTTATAAGTTTAATATCTTTTAATATTTTTAAGCGAGAAAAATATCTATTTATAACGAAAATAACGTTTTCTTTAGAAAAGATTGCAATTAAAAGAAATTATAAGCATATGTATATTTAATATACATTTGTGTATTTATTAAGATATATTTTTTTAAAATATGCAAAAATGTAAAAAAAAAATTTTATAATTATGCCCGTTTGAAGAAGAATCTTTTTAATTTTTCATAAAACAGCTGTCATCTACAGTCTATATTTAAAAAAAAATCAGAAAAAAAATTATTGCGCTGTACATTTACTACATAAATATAATTATTCTGTAGATTAAAACTAATATACACATTAGTCGAATTACAAGCACAACGAGTTAAAAAGTTGAACAATTGCGAAAGAATGAATCTTTTATTTTGTTCCGAGAAAACGTGATTTAAAAGTTTAAAATTTGCATAAAGCGGCAGCTGGAAGAGAGCAATCGAGTGCACATTGTGTTAGTATCTTCCGCAATTTCTTTTTTTTTTTTTAGTTTTATCGCGTTTAACCTTTTACATACGTGAGGAAGTTACACGCATGATATCAACAAAGAAATTACATTGCGCACAAGATTATTTCTTTAACAATTTCATGCAATTACATTTTCTAAACTAGGTGCAAATATGAGAAGATAATGTATACATTATACTGATAATGTATACAGTATACTTACATATTTATATCACATATATATATTTCACCCCACACTTTTGTTCTTTTATATTTTGCAAGACCACGGATCTTGACAACATAAATCCGCATTTCCGCAAAGCCACTTGCAAACGGCGTGTTTCACGCGAGCCGCTATATCCGCAACGCGCTCGTAACTGTGAAGATAAAAACCTATTCAGGAGTCCAGTTTATTAAAACGCGCTCGGCGTGTGTTTGCACGCATGATTGTATGGGATGCATAATACGCATCAAAAATGCCGAGCCGAAAGTTCCGTGCAAAAACGTACATGTTTCGCAAAAATCTAATTACCGAAAACAAATATGAAAATTTAGCTTTAACATTTTCAATCGCTCGACATGCCATACATATGCGCGTACATACTCGGAGGGTACTGCGAAGAATATTTTAAAATATCAATTGATTAGTCATGAATCATATTCTCGAATTTTTACAGATATATTTTGGGATTTTTTTTCATATAATCTTTTATTAAATAAACAAGAAGTTGAGAGAGAGAAAGAGTCCCAACTACTTTTCTTGCATAATAAAATTGAGCAGAACTGAACGCGTTCATTATCAATATATATTAAATAAATTTCTTGTACCGATAAGCGAGTATGATTGTATTCTTGCGAATACATTCTAACTTCTTTTCAACCTAGATAGTCTTCGTCCTACAATACGAGCATTAATTCGAATAATTCTACATGCCTAACTGTAATTACATTAATGAGACTATAATTCGTTTCTGACCTAGAAATTAAAATATAACAGAAAGAATTTATAAAAATGTTGGAGATATTATTCAAGTAATAGTAGAGAGAAGAGGAAACGCAATTGGAAAGTATATTACACCTGAGAGATTCTAACGTAACTTTTGGCTGAAATAGCAGAACGTAACGTATCGCTCTCATAACTGATGTGATAACAAGGGATTCTCGCGTGCATTATTTCCGCCCTGCATGCGGCTTGCCAGTTTGGATCTGGCAATTGCAGTCAGCAATTAATTCTTTGTACGTTCGTGTGCCACTTCAGCGCAAAAGAGAACGTTATAAGCGTATAATTTGCCACATAATATGAACTTGTTTGCGTATTACGACCGTTCCACACACATCTCTATATCTCCATGGAGATATTTCTTTTCAATGAGGTCCTGCGGGATATGACGGCGGGAGCGTCCGGTTCCGATAAAGCCGATAAATTTTCGCGGCAAATGTCTTCTCCGATAGCAATTAGTATTCATAAAGTGGCGGCGTGGCTCTCCGGGGAGGAGCCTCGGCTGAAACTTAATCCACCGTATTGCCGGACAAATGTCCATCGGTTAATCTAAGCGGCCGCTACGCTTGATCTGCCATGTATATCCGTGCCATGTCGTTACTTTCAGTGGTGGCTGCTGCTGCTGCTGCTGGCTGCTGCGCTGGCTGGTACTGTCGCCACTGCCATAACGACGACGACGGTCGCATCCGTTCCGCCTCATTTTTTTTTCTTTATTGCGCGCTCCCTTATACAGAATACCTAGGTCGCTCGTTAAAGTTTGCACCGCGCATCGGAGCTCGGTGCTCGTCTTCCGGAGCTTAACGCTCGCCCGTAATAAAGATACGAAAAGCCCATCCACTTGCCGTAGCGGAGCTAGCCTTCCTTTCAAGGATACGCCGCGCCCGCCGTTGAGATCGAGACGTCTCTCGGAATGATTAACACGTATCGGAAAATTCTCCGCGCGCGAGTACCACCCTCATCGTTTTTCTCTCTCGCTTAAATCAGCGCGAGAGAGAGTGCTGCGCGGCGAGCAAACGGCAAGCTAGATTGCAAAGCGCGTTTCTCGTACCGTGATACGTAACGCACGCCGCCCGGCTATTCAAGTCCCTGATTGATCAGCGTATGTCATTATCGATTTCGCGTAACAATGGCGCAGTTTCCGAGAGGGAAGTGTTACAATCCGCGATTGCACAAGGTAGAAATGTTTCGCGTGTTTTTTTTCCGGCGCTTATCTCGCATCGCGCCACTGCGAGACAAAATTTACCACAGTTTTAACGCTGTCAAATTTCAGTTAATTCGGAGTTTTCGCTCTCCTGCGCCTCATTAACCTAAATTAAGTTTAACAATTTCCGTGAATAATATACGCAAACCTAATCGTGTAAGTATTATTGCTATCCTTATTACACAGTTGCCGTTGCTTCTTTTTATAACTAATGTTTCTATGATTCCGTTCTATGATATAATACAAAAGATATAAAAGAGTCGCATTGTAGGGATTGTTGGAAAAAGGAAGTGAAACGTCACAAAGAAGATTTCCTTTCAAATATTGAAATGTTTCTAACGCATCATCTCATATTGTTCTCTTATCGTTGTTTGACATCGTAAAGTCGTTAAGAGAAAATAGCTTTGAAAGCTTTCCTCCCTCTTCCGCGTGGGAGCTCCGAGATTTTTCGAAAGCTTATACGAACGCGCTAATTAAATGGAAGCGTTTTATTCCTTTCCCTACGAAAAGCTCCTTTTATAAAATTAATGTGTAAGTAATGCCCATCCTTTAAAGGATATTATAGAATGGGATTATTATATTACATGCATAATAATAAGAGTATATTGACTGGGTATATTAGGTTAACGTTGGAGCTGAATACCTATTAAGAGATGAATTTTGACGGTGTTAGACAATACTTATTATAAGAGAGTATAATAAGAATACTTTTTTCAAATATAATTACATTACAATTCAAATTCTGATCTAGACTCTCATTTCCTTTGTAAATTTATTTTCATGGACAATGCAAAAATTTCTGTTCATATTTTAATTGTATTGTATATCCCGTGTACTATTTTTTCTTTTATCTTAGAACGACATTTTGATCAGTATATATTGTGGAAATGTAAATTTTGCATAATATTGCGAATAAATGCTGACTTATCGATTGTTCGATGGAACTGGTAGTCTCCTCGCGGATATTCAGTTTTGTGAAGATAATGTTCTTCGCGTATACATATATGTCGTAAAATTCTTCCGAAGATCCACAATTACTGGAGTATACGCGATAAATCGTGATATGCAATTATATTTTTACGAGGAGCTTTTTAAAGTTAGCACCGTGTCTCCAGGAACGTATCCCTTACATACCAAACTCCTGGGACTTTTCAACAAAAACTAGCTTACCCTCAACATTTTACGACAGCCCGAGCATGTCCTGGCTATAATGCGGACTGCGGGGGCTGAATTGCCCGCGAACTATATCCACTTTGCTCAAATTTCAAGAGCGACGGTGTGGATCCTTAAAGAGGCAAGTCCCTCGTAATCCCCGAAGCCGCACATTCGAGGGAGACCTTAGACCGGGATATCCCTCCACGAATCTCGTCTCGAATTCCACAAAGACGCGAACTGCCCGCGACTTGGACGCTCGATAAAGATACTCGTACAATGTCTTCTCTCTGAGAGTGGTGCACGGCGACATATTCCTTTGACAATTTATCGGAACCTCGCTTGTTGCAGTTTCGATGCTTCGATCGTCTTTTCAGTATCTCGGTGAATACCGCGTTCTTTGACGATAAAATTTTGATAGATATTTTTTGACACACAAAGAACTCTGCTATCGAGATGGCGAATTAATAAAACGTTCTTCCCTAAAAAATGAAACTTTTCTTTTTATATTTAAAAAAACTGAAATTTGAGAACATATTATGCTGTATAATACAATTTCCCAAATACTGTCGTACAAATGGTAGGTATATTATCATACAAATGACAGATTTGCAAACACTATTTGCATATGGACAGCGAGTTGTACTCGTGAAATACAGATTATCCGCATACACATGCCCGCATGCTTAATACTGCCATCCTTTTCATATATAAACAAAGTAAGGAAGAAAATGTTTTTCCACCTGCAATTTTACCCACGTGAAAAAGTAGCAAATGTCTTTCCACGCGCTTACCTATGAACTCTTCTCGATTTTTACACGGGCAACTTTGTCCGTCTGAAAAAAAAACGCGAGTTTTTTTTTGGATTAAGAATAAATATTAAGATAAAAGAACAGCCTTTAAGCATATATTTTAACGACCAAAAATTACACATATTTAGAAATTAATGTATATAGATTTATTTATAGTTTATTATCATCTAAGCGATGGTTATTAGATGCTCGTGAAATAAAGGGCTCATTTTGGTTAGTGTAGGATGATGTATGCGGGCGTATTTTTTTGCTAGATCACAAACAATTCAAACAAAAGAATGAGCGCCCTACACGTTGAAACATGACGGTATTATTCACTGTCATGAAATATGTGGAAATTATTCACTATCTAAGCCGGAAGAAAAAAAACGGTATTTTATAGATAATCGGAATTAAATGCATTACATACACATTAAGATCAACATTTATGTGTATTGCAATTAATAAACTTTTAATTGAAAGAATTAAATAAATTACGATGTTAAACAGTCAGTAAATATAATATTTTCTAAGTTTGCGTGTTTTTAAAAGTTTACGCTTTCTTTCGAAGATCACTATATAACTTGCTTGTGCGAAAAATATAGATATCCATGATCAAAATTGAAAGATCTATGAGCGTGCTTGGAACAGCAGTTGACAAAGTTAGGCTCGAAGGTACATACGATACCTCCCTGAAGGGCATAACGTTAACTGCGTGTTCTAGAGGGGGCTTCAGCTAAAGCGTTGGTAACTCGTGCCCACACTCGCGCAATATCTCCAAAACTTGCACAATATCCGCGGGACCGGGAGGAGAGGTCCACGTGGATCTTCGAGTTTGCGTCTTCCGTACTTCCGTGAGAGGAGAAACTTTGACGCAGCCCGGAGAAGAAGAAGAAGTTCCATGACCCAAAGCGCTTCGTGCCTCTTGTAATATTCCGACAGACGCTGCTGTACCTTACTCAGGCACATCCGTGTGATGGCGGTGTGTGGAGTAATGAGCGAGAATTAATATTAATTACGTGATTGTCAACGCATAGTTGACTCTCGGTAACTCGCTCGAGTACCTACTCGCGTCGGAATCGCGCGACTACTCCTCAAAGCTCCCCTATAGCCCCCCTTGTCGAAAGCGGAAGTTTGACTTTCAGAGATCTCGTCGAGTGACGACGAGAAGTTCCGCGCGAGTCTATATATGCCTCGCACAGAGGTGTGCAGTCTAAATAACGAAGTAAAACACGTCGTTACGAATTATTCATTTCGTTTACACGTATTTCGGAAAAGGATACGGACGGGAATTGTAATCCTCCACGGTGTGGCTTCTATTCTCCCGACAGATTTGCCTATTAAGCATCGTTGCATCCCTCCAGCGACGTTTGTTTCCTTCTGAGTTACGCGTTGTTGTACGTGTCTTCGTTCACACTGTTATCCTACTGCCAAGTTAGAATAACGCAACGCGGCTCACGCTATGCAAATCACATGACTGTTTGCTTTGAGTCTCTCGCGATAGTCGCGATGTTTACGTTCTTAAAACGCGTTCTCTCTCTCTCTCTCTCTCTCTCTCTCTCCTCTATTGCGATAACTCGGTGTCACAGTTCGTTCGCGGCACGAAAATGTAAACGACTATCGATGCTACCGCGGAGTCGCGGTGACTTACCGTAACAAAGACAGGCGTTGACAGTTGGATCACGTAGTTAATATCATGCCTTTGCAAGGAAATGTTCTAGGTGTGACAGAGCTAATGGCATCCCGTAAGCGCTTTCTTGCCCGACGCCGCTGTCTGTCTTTCCGATGTTACGGATGAATGTCTTTGGGACATTCCAGAGTGGCGTAACCTCGGCGTGAATATTATGAGAAACATGAGACCTTGCAAACTACGGAATGCAACCTTCTATATAGATAATCTGTTGGTAGATATGCGAGATGTCGTCACGAATTTCCCGACGCGGAGTAAATTTGAGGAAAATGAGAGGGAAACTCGCATTTTAGGCTTTCTGAAGTTTTCGCAAGCTAATTCAAAATGACTGCTGATCTCTACCTGTTTAAAAAAATTTATGTGTTTTCGGGAATAAAGAGTTCAGTATCAAATTGGTAAAGAGTTCCAGTATCAAATTAGGGCGCATGTGTTTTATCATAGATAAAAGAAAATTGACTAAATTGTTCAATGCATAGGGGAATCTGGGACATAATGAGATATGGTCGTTATCTTTTTACAGAGATGCTGCCATGTAATGAAATGTTTCGAAATTATTACTCAGATGTCTCTAACCGTGTGCTGTTATCAGTTTTTATATTATTTTTAGCTAAAAGATGCGACAAATTGCTTAATGCGTTTGCTGTGTTCTCCGCGAGTTGCAATTTCTTTGATGCATTTGCATAAGATAAACAATGATAAAATTCTACTTTTTATTACTGTAAAACATTTACGTTATTAAAAAACGATCTTTTCTTGTCAATTTAGTAAGGTATCTGTGTAAGTATCGATTATCTATAAGTATCGATGATTTATATTACCTAAAGCAGATTTATACATTTCGGAGCACAACGGGACATTAGTCCACGGGGTATAATGCCTTGTGTTCTTAAAATGTTTTATTTTTTTTTCATACGCTATCAGTAAATACCTATGTTATGTTGCACAATATCGATGATAAAGATTATGAAATTAAATTTTGATTTTGATTTATATTTTAATGAGAAAAATGTATACTGTAATAAGAAGTGTTATTAATAAACAATTATTATTAATTAAAAGTGTAATAATACATTTCTACATATATTGTGTGTTCGAATAAATCAATTTTAAGAAGGTTTGACCATTAATAAACAAGTTTTGTGAGGTATCCATTATGCCCCGCATAATGAGGAAAATTCAATAAAATAATAGTTTCGTCCTTTTAAACTATTCTTTCGCAGAAAAACTTCTTGTGGATTTTTCAAAGAATATTTTGGTGCAAGATTAAGTGCATTATTTATTTTTAATATGTTTTAAACTTGTTTAAACCTAAGCGTTCCCATTATGCCTCGGGTTTCCCTAGTACGATGTATGTGTATGTGTAGACATAATATGCGCAAAATAGTTATTCTTTGTTTTTCAACAACAATCCGTGATGCCGCGCAAACAATATTATGGTGCGGATATAAAGAGTTTGAGAACAATTGCTGTAAACTTCGGGAACTTTCTTAAAATTGTAAAGCGAATCAGTTTTCAGATCTGAGATATAGTTTTGCTTATTGACAAGATGCCATTCATCTTGTAAGAACTTATTTACATCCTCATATAAATCTATATTTTTTAATCACATGTTAGTTTTCTGATTAATATATTTAGTAATTAAATAAAATAAATACATAAATTAAATATTTAAATACACGAATTAAATAATTAAATAAATAAATAGAATTTTATATATTTATGTACACGATTAGACGAGGAATATTAAAATTTACAACAATGTTCGAATAATATTTTTCAGAAATTCTTCCGATATAAACGCCATCATATTATTACTATTTTTTTATTTATTACATTTAAAAGTTCGCAAATGTGATGGTACATGATTTATTATTCGTTACAAGTATCCATAAACTGCGACAAGGGTAACGCCAAAACTGTTTTCGTGTTTCAAATAATGAAAACATATGTTTATGGTTAGTTTATTGGTTAATTCTTATACGTTTTTTTTTAAATTAAATTCTTCACGCATTTAATTATGTATTTTTCTTTAGAACACTATCGTGATATTTTATAACTTTTATTGGAATGTTAGTGACGTGTCTTGAAACTCGTCCTTTTTCTTCTTGATTTTCCGTATCACGAAAGTGTACGTCACACAGTGCGACGTTAAAGTTTCCGCCTTTCGGACCTCACGTGACACGAATTTGAAGCGCCGGCGCCGAGTCGCATGATACCGCATAAACGGAGTACGTGTTTGAGATTTCGTATTTCATGAAAGACGCCGTTATATAATTGAATTTTATAAATTCTTACGTTGACGAAATGCTTCGACAAATTATCTCTTCAATTATTCTATAAATTATAAGTTATCGTGTATTTTCATACTTTCATATACAATGCTCACAGTTTCTCAGAAAGATCTTGAAAGCACGCGGTAAGCCAACTATCATTCTCCTTAAACTGTCGCGAGACAAGAAATATGAATACTTCAAAGAGCCTTAAAAATCCTCTTTCCATTCGTCGTTTTCGCTCCCCGTATTACTTCTTTATTCGAACTCTCCTAAAACATTCTTTCTTACGGGAATCTCGAGTCATGGCACACTGCGGTGCACCGCGCGGCGCACCGCATTTCTTCAACTCTTTACTCAGTAACGATGTTGCTCCTCGAAGCGAGACATCAAAGTTCCCGCTTCCAGGATGGCCGGGGATGCCAGGGTGAATGCGAGCTGCCAAATGGAAGATCCGCACGCACGGCATTCGTACACTGCGGCACCGGCGCGGCGACGGCTTGAGGATGCACGCTGGTGAACGCTCCGGCACACGCTGGAAAGCTTCTGGGTCACGAACGAACGTTCGTGGGGGGGTTACAGCCCTCCCCCCTCCTCAACCGACGTCTGCTCCGTTATCTCCCGCGCGACGTGAGAAATACACGCGGCAAAGAGGCGGAGCGACGGAGCGAAACCCCGAAGTTTCTTTCCCGGCTCGCGGAAGTGTCTACACTCTCGAAGACGGGCTCGCGCGCTGTGTTGTAACGAGCGACCGAGATCCGGTTGCAAATGCAAAGCGCGCGGGAACTTATCGAAGTAGTCGGCGAAATGGGCGAGATCATAGAAGCGCCCGCCGCTTCCCCACGTTTCCCGGAACGAGCGAGAAAGCGGTCTTGTAGACCGCGCGCGCCAGCTGGTACGCCCGCCGGAAAGTCTTACGATTATGGTCATTGCACCAGTTTGGACACCGTATCGCCGCCGCCGCGCGAGTGCCGGGATAAGACGAGCTCCGAAAGCACCCGCCAGACCGTTAACGCGCCGTTTAGACGGCGCTTTAGATGATGAAGCTATCATTGCGCCGAAGGTGACGAAGTTAATATCGCGCGCGTCTCGGGTGAGATATCATGATCGCGTAGCTGTTAATCCGCGAGTTAGGAGGTATTCTCCAGAAATATCCCCCGGATCTGTGGAAAATGGAACATCTGCCTCTCCTACGTCGATTCTCAAGTTCCTCCCGGGTGAGAGAATGGTTGGATCCGATGTGTGTCGATGAACTTGTTGAACTTGAAGATATGAAGAAAGTTGAACGTTGAAGTTACACAGTGTTCGACGTACGCAGTCGATCTTACATAGCTAAGTACACCTACGAGAATTCGTACCGAGAGTTTCAGCTGACGAAGTTGACACTATCTCTTCGACTGAATATCTTTTCGGGTCGTATTCTAGGCCAAGTTTACATTGAACACGCAATACTCGAGTCAAGTCAGCTGCTGGGGACTATTTACTTGACATCAAACGCATACGTCGCCGACTTGCCGGCGTTTGGTTGGGCGGCAGGACTTGCTCAGGCTTGTCATAGTACCTTGGTAAACAAGAACTTTGGCTTTGTCATGACTTGTTAGACGTTGCCGTTCCTTATTCGCGTTTACTTCCACAAAAACAAAGCTGGCAGGATAGAAAAATTTATTTGAAAACATACTCTTAAAATCTCATAGAGTGATTTCGCCACTAATATATTCGAGTGATTGCGATAATCACTTCAAAAAGGATTGTCACTCTAATTTGAGTAAATGCGGGCACTCATAAGGTAGGAGTGAATTTTTCACTCAAATTTTTAGAGCGACTATTCCACCGGAGTGATACGATCTCACTCTAAAGCTACGGTGAATCACGAGTCACTGAAGATCGTCTGATAAATGACTCTAACAGAGTAAAATTTTCTAAAGTTCCTATAATAAGAATTAAGCCAATGTGGTGACGATTTTTTATTGATCCGCCAAGAAGTTAGTGGGAGTGAGACAAAGCTATAACGGTGCCCTAACTCTTATTCTACTTTTAATTCTAGAGTGACACAATTCACTCCTATGGACGCTGATCTATTGCACTCGAAAAGAGTGCCCTTTCACTTAAATGGAGTGCGATTTCACTCCAACTTATAGAGCGCAATTTTACTCTTTCTTAGAGTGGCGAATCACTCGAAATGCACAGGCTCAATTTTCACTTTTTGTTACACTTGCATTTCATTCTTCGGCTTTTAAAGAGTATAATCCGATATTAAGAAAAGAGCGACGGACCAATAATGAAGAAGCAGGGAACGCAGGGGAAATCTCGCTAAAGGCACGATAATGTTTTTAACCTCCGGTAGAAGCCGGCCGGAATAACGCTCAAATGGGAGCGGAATACGAGAACAGAGGTTTGCAAGATGTAACGTTAGCTCGCACGTGATTTGCTCGGTCATCAGAATAGAAGCGCCGCGCCGCTGCAAAACGCTCGCCCGACCCTTTCATTCGACGTTTCGCATTCGAAATTAGCAGCCGGATTCGAGAGAGGAGAACTTTGATGTTCGGGGCGCTGCTGGTACGTTGTCACGTTGCCCGGTGCGACGGTGGTCTTCGAGTAATTACGTTGGTGGAAGGTCGTTCTACGTGACGCCGATAGACGGCCGCCGCGGGGCGGAAAAAAGCGTCGGAGCGGAAACTCGCGAGGAACGTCTCTCGTTTCTTTCTCTTTCTCGGACTTAATATTAATTTCCTCCTCATCTAAGCCGCTGGAACTACAACGTTATGTAAATAACTGGTAAAAAAAAAGAAAAATTCGATTTATTTCCGGAAATAGCGGTTAATTACTGAACAAGCGTTCGCTCTCTGCCGGTGGCAGAATCCTGCGCGCGGATGTACCGCCTGCATGTTTCCGACGGAGGAAATACCCGTAGAAAGGATACGCTGAAAGACTCTCCGCGGCGAGGAACGTTGAAAGGAGCTCTTAAAGAAATGAACCTTTCCTCGTTTCAAAGAGATAAAATTTTAAATTAAGATATTAGCGATGTATCAACAACGTCGGATAAAAGTACCTTATCAGTATTCAACGTCCAATGAAACACCACCGACGTGTGAATGATTTTTTTCCTATAGGATCCTTTCTCGTTGGCAATCTACATAACTTCGGTTTCCTTAATTTGGTTCTTACATACACTGTTGCACGTTGATAGAGCCTTAGTCGACAGGAGATAGGCAGCGTGCGAGAGAAGATTTAGGTGAAGATCCCCGCACGTTGAGGTGACGCTTTCTAGACAGGACTCTCTTACGCAAACGAGTCCTGATATCTTTTGTTCTACGAGGAGAAAACTTTGGAGCTTGTAACAACTCGGAACTCAGTTTACGTATTTCCCTAATGCATAAAAGACGCAATACATTGAACTGGTTTACGTGGTATTAAGTAACAATAACTACTTAATAGCGTCCATGATGTTTTTATTGAGAAGTTTCAAGTTGGTTTCTAAAATTGAATTACTTTACTGCAGCTATTCCTAAAAATTCCTCTAAAATTATTCACTTTATTTATTTATTACGTATTTTGTTAATTTGATTATGAGTTTAATTTATCCTTCTGAAATTATTTAGAGAATTTCTAAATATTCTTAATATGTGAAAAATAATTTAAATAAAAAATATGAGATATGTGCACAAAAAAGTAAGATAAAAATAAGAAGAAAAATATCTGTTATAAAATCTTTACTTGCTTTAGTTTTAGAATATAATTGTTGAAATAATAATTAATTACGCTATAATTATTCACAAAATTTACGGTAAATTCGCTTCTATATTTTACAGATATATGTATAATAAAAATAGAAATTATTTTAAATCTTTATTGATTTTATTGAAAAATTTGTTTTAATCCGGATGAAAATTCAGATTTGTTGATCGAGTTGATATATACATATATATATATATATATATATATATATATATATATATATGGGTATCTGTAGACGGTAGACGTTTTCGACATTGACAGAAATTATTCGGAGAACTTATCTAATATCTCGCGACGGAATCGAGAAATTTCGAGATCGACGAACCTGTTTACTCACATTAATAGGCACTATTGGCTTCCTTCGGCAGCATGGTAGGATGATCACCGAACTATACCGCATCTCAAATAGCCTGATGCGTTCCAATCGATTCTCATTCACCGCAAGTAGAATTGGGCGATCAATACCTACTGTTCTCCTGTAGATTTGATTATTGGTAAATCAGTCTTAATCGATTTATATGTTTCCAGTATATCAATCTAATGCATGTACGATTGTATAGTTTCTCACTTATAGCGACATATTATACAGTGCTAAAAAAATTAAAAATACAGGGATGAAGTATAAAAACCTATTTAGAGATGTGTGTATTTTTCAAGTAAATTTTAATTTCTTCTACGACAAATTGATTGATCAGTAAGAGTTTGTATGATTGAATGTCTTATAATTCGAAACGTGTTATATCGAGAGGAAATTATTCGGACTGAAACCGACACATACTGACACAATTGTTCTTGCTCGAACAAACATCAAGTTAATTGAGTGTATTATATAGTTAATGCAATCAATATGTAGTTAATTCAATACGCACGATTATTAATACAGTTGTGACAACAAAATATGTGTTGTTACGTTAACACAATGGCTTGATTGTTAAATTAACAAGTCGCTTTCTTCGCGATACATGTTTGCACCGTATCAAATGCCTTTTAATCGTTTTGCACGTGTCATTATACCATCTCTCCAAATAATGTTAATATTTATTTAGCGAAAGAAGATCTCAACAGCTATTACAAATGTAATATTTCCATATTTTTTTGGGAATAATTCTAATATACAAATTCGAAATTTATCCTTAAAATAACTTCTTAAATGTTCTTTTTATTCTCTCCGAATAAAACGTCGCCGTTAAAACTTTTAGAACCCATACCGCGGCACGGATCAGATAGAATCGACGCTATATATTGGCGTAATTGCGCGACAAGAGAGCAACGGTAAAAGTCGCGTCAGGAATTTCCGAGCACCTCAGCGGCGTGACTAATATCCTACCGTTTCTCTCGCGAAACGAGCTCTCGACATCGTCGCGTCTCGGCTCGCATCGCGAAGACTTGAACTTACTCGTTTTCGTTCTCCGTAGATGCGGGCCGAGACGTCGAGAACTGTATATCGCCGAATAACACGCGTGTTACATCATTTTGGTGCTTACGTGGTCGCAGAGTGCCGGTGAATGAGGACGCGCGAGGAACGCACACGGGAAAGGCCGACGACGGCCTTGAGGCAGGCTCGAACCGGAAAATATGGTGCACGAGGGCACGGGTCTATGGCACGCGGCGGGATTCAACGCATCAAAGTGGCTGATGATCATAATACATGGATACCGGGTCACCACCCTCGTCCTGTATATCCTGCTCAACGTGCTGGTGCGCACCGGTGAGTATAACCACCTTCCGGGTTTCCCCTTCGGCAGAATAGTTATGTTTTTCCGCGAGTTGTTTGCGCACGCCGCGCCACCGTGCCCCGGTCTGTGTCGTCAAAGCCGGAGCGGAGCGGATTCCGGAGCTGCGTAAAGTAGAGCTGCCTCTGCAGCTTCGAGCGCTATTCGTATTGACTGCTTCCTTTTGTTTAATCCACTTGACATTCCCTCGAAAGTTTGTTCTGCAAATATCACGCTTCTTTTCAGTTTAAATATTGGATTACAATTTTTTCTAGATCAGTGATCACAATGATAATAATGTAAAACAAATTGAAATTAATATTGTTAATATTGTATTGAAGTATATTGAAGTTAATATTGTATTAACTCGTCATTTGTTAATTTCGCTTAAACTTAAAAACAGAAAGAGTTAGGTTTTTTAAAGTCTATTACATATATATAAAGTTTTAATTTTATAAAGTCTATATATGTAATTTAAACTATAACTTTAAACTAACTCTGTTTTTATTATTATTATATCTAAATGTAATATTACCATATTACATTTAGATATAATAAATCCATATAATAAACCCAAAGAACTGTATATGATATTTAAGTAATTTTAAAGAAACGAACGTTAAAGATTCAGGATATAATAATTGCGATTCTGACTTTATATATGGTCCTTTTATTTTTTTAATTCCTTCAAATACACACAAATTTAATCTTTTTAACTATTTTCGTAAAATCGTCACAAATGAAGTTAAATGATGCGTAGATGCGGTTTTTTTTTCACTTAGTATAGCCATATATGTATTATATATTTCACAATTTCTGTCTGTCACGTGCAGTCTTAGGGTGATTTGATATTTATAGAGGATGGCGCCGTTTTTTTTCTTTTAAACGCAGTTATTTTGTTCGTCTAAGAAGAAAGTCTAAGAAGATCCATATATTATGGTTACAATAGATCTTGATATTATTGATATTAATTTAAACATTGATTTTATATTTATTGATTTTATATAAATAATTGTGGGCCTGTGACCTGTAAGAATTAACGATTTATTCGCATTTAATGAGAGTTTAACGAAATCCCGTTTAAAATTCAAGTATGCCTATCTTGTTTATCTCTCGAATGTTGCAGCAACGACGATAAATCGACGTTGGCACTCCAGGCGCACGCATGATATGACGATATATCATAGTTCGCCACTCAAAGGATTAATGCATTTAAATTACGTCCTAGTATGCGCAGATATACTGCTGCATATCGATACGAGCATTAAAAGTGGAATCTGGCTACATGCGTGCGCTCGTCATATTATGTTTTATGAATTTCTGTATATAACATTTGTAAACAAAACATGATGACATACTTGCCACTCAATCACTTGCAGTAAAATTTAGATATTTATATACCAATATCAATCACGCGTTATCGATAACGTTTTACCTCGTCTCCAAACTTTCGCAGCACTGATTCCTTTTTGAAGAAAGGTCTCATGCATTATTGATAACAATTATTTATATTTCAAAATCGTTATTATTTATTTAAATTTATTTATAAAAAATATTATACTGTAATAAATATTATGATAAACAAGGTAAAATAAATTCGGCGTTGAAATGTTTATCCAAAATATTTGCAACAAAATTGCCATGAGAAACGAAATCTTGTTTGAATTCTCATGGTATTCCAAAATGCAATGCCAAGAAGATTATAGCAATTTATATGCGAAAATACACATAAACAGATATATATAAAAATATGAAAAAGATATTCTGAATATTCGCATCGCGTGAAATATGCATTCAAAAATGCAAAATTCCGCGCACGTTTTACTGTTAAACACGCAAAATACAACTGACACTCATAGTAAAGTGGAGTGGAAAAGTTTTATTTTTTCTGGCTGCCGATGCGCAATAAATAAGATCAAAGTTCTGCAAAACATTTTTGAAAATCTTCCGCTATTTTATTTTAAATATTGTGAATACGTTTCCTTTTATTTCGTGTTATACGAAACATATTTCGCTTTTGTAAATATCGCCGTATGAAATCTACTGCAGTTTTCGAACGTATACAAGACACATCCAGATGTTATTCCTATGTATCAATGAGTAAAATAATTTGTATGTTGACCCATATTCGTTTCAAATATTATATTTGCCCATTTTTAATATTTAGTTAATCAATTGCGTTTATACATCAAGTTTATATTTTCAACAGCAAGGTAGATCGTGTATCTTTACGCGAAACAGCAACTTGAGAGCACAATTTATACAATATCCCAACAGCATTTGAACCGATCGAGTTTGTAAGGCTTAATCATTGGCTGCGGTTTCTATTATATTACAAAAGTGTTTTTATTTTTCCTCTTTGTGCTCTTTGAACAGAGATATTACAACGCAAAATCCGAAATATGAAATTATTTGAAAAACGTCATGTCGCTATTTTGATTACAAATGACAATAAAGTAGCTCGCAATTGATATTGGCTATTGTTATATCGATAATTGTAGGAGATTAAGGTCTTATGCAGATAAAACGCGGAAACATTTGCCGCGTAAAAAGAAGTAATACAATAACAATAGCCAATCAATGTTTTGCTATCCAAAAGTAATAAATTGACTGGTTACTGCATTGTTCACGTTTACAGATGTTCTAATGTTACAAAAAAATCAATTACGATATTATATGTATAAATATAGCATTAATCACATGCAGTCTAGATTGCAAAAGACATCTTATGTTACAATATTTAAATTTAAATTTGCAATTAAATGTAAATTTACATTATATAGATATATACATTTATAACATGTTTTTCATAAACTACGTTTCATGTGTTAAATAAAATCCAATAGCGTGAAAGATTAATATTATGATAGTAAATATAGGTAATATAATTGTAGATGTTACATATTTGATCTAGCCAAGTTTTTTTGCATTAATAGTATTTTTAAATATTGATTTGTTTTGTGTTATCACTTATCTTGTTTGATTAAGCCTTTTATTTAAATGTATCTGATTGTTCATATCTTCAAGAATTTCTTATGAAAATATCGTAAAATATCACATACTTTTCTTAAAAAACTTTGATTTTATAATCATGTACAGAAACATGTTATAGACTACGTTTACACGGCTGCTTATAATCCGGTTTAATAACTACTCTGTATACTATGCGATCCAAAATTTTTCTTTTTTTAATTATAACGATTATTTAAATATAAACCTATTTTGATACTCTAAAAAATTTGAATCAATTTTTGATATTTATATACTAAAAGAGTTGTAGTTTAAGTGTTAAAAAAGGCTTATGTCTAAATGATTACTATAATCAAAAAAGAAAAATTTTGGATCGGATAGTATACGGTAGTTATTAAACCGGATTATAAGCCGCCATATAAACGTAGTCATATTATATTGACTATAATATTTTTTATATCAGCAGGGTAATAACAAAATTATATGTGGTGTATAAATTTTATTTCAGTTGCTGTAACTCTTTAATATCTTGTTACCTTTTTTATGGAAAATAGATTTAAATAATAAAATTGCAATATATGTAATTAATATTTTTATTTAATGTTCTCTTTTTATATAATATTCTCAAATTTATTTTTGTATATCAAAATACTCCTGCAATATTTTTTGAAAAGTATAAATTTTATGAATCCTTAAAAATGAAAACAATTACCATTTTACAATCAAAACAATCAATTGGTTTATTATTAAAACCAATTGATACTTGATTTTTTGCCATGTTAATTAATATAGTTTTCAAATGTTACACATATGTTATAAAGAAATATAGAAAATAATTGATATATCAATTATAGCAGATATTCTCGGAATCATTTTTCTGTCACAATTTTCGTAATGACAAATGGACAAGTCACCTTCTTGCTTGCGTCTAAAAATATCGTGCAGCTGGTTATAAGGCGTTTCTTCTTAAAAAATAGTGTCCATAAATCTACACAAAAGACCAGTCGCGCGACGCGATAACATCGGGAGTGGAAATTAAAAAAGGATAAAATGTAGCTCTGTTGCTCTCTAGAGAATTAAATTTTGATGGAATGTACTCTTTTAAACGACGACGCCTCGTGCGCCATAAGGTTTTTTACGTAGCTGATTAAAGCTGTACTTTTGAGGTCATTATTTTCCGGCGAATGGATCCATGATCTTCTGCGGCTGAGATCTCTATTTGATACTCTTTAACAGAAACAATATCTGTAAAGGAGATTCGGAGAGAGAGCCGCGCGCCGTTTACCGTCGATTCAGTCCTTAGCGGCGGGGCCCTACAGTCAACCTGACAAAGCAACACGATTGCATCTATTCGGATATACGTTCCGCTAGCGATGGCTGCGATCCAATTATCGGCCTGTAAGTTTCAATCAGTTCGAGTAGAAAGTATTCACGTCCGACAGTTTCGATCAGAATCTCGATCTGAGGAAAACTTTCAAACAGAAAATTTCCGATTCGATCGTAACTTGGAATATTCGGAAGAGCTCTATCTATAATCACGTCTATCTTTCGCAGAAAATTGAACATGATCAGATAAATGCATAATGGTGCTCTCTCCTTCTTACGTGCGTGTGTGTATGAGAGAAGAGAGATTTTATGGAAAGAAAATCCTTAAAATTTGTTGAAAACTGTCAATTTCTGTCGCGCGCAATTTTTTGTAGAAAGATGTATAATAATATAAAGATTCTCTCATATATGATTGATGGTTTTGGAAAGAATAATGATAACGAGTCTCGTTTTGTGCGTCGTGTATATGTGATGATAAATGCCTGGCATCGCGTTCACCTAGCGCGATTATATTATTTCCCGGATGCTGCAGGTTGATAGTGTCAGTAGGAAAACGTATTTTCCACGAGAAACGTAACGGTGGGAACTACAAATCGTCGCGATATATGGAACTCGAGATATTTGAGATGTCATTGCGCGTAAGAGTGAACGGGTGGAAGCGCTTTGTAGCGTCTTTGTAGACGACGCCTTCGTTTAGCGGAAATGGTGTTCAAATCTCCGTTTCTCGAAACAATACGCGTAAAACAGTTTTCAGCGGCGGGGAACGGGAAGTATTTTTGTGACACTTGCACTCAAATTCACATATTGTACATATTCATCGATTGTACTTGAACAGCATCGTAGAGCGCGATACAGTGAATTCATTTTATATACTATGCGTGTAATTGTTTTGTCATTTGCATTTGTTTGTCTTTGAACAATTTCATAATTGTTAGACATCAAAGAGAACATTCCCGTATACTAGTGTACTAATTAGAAAGTTCTCTCGCAGCAAAAATTGTTTAAATAATCCTTTTATCACATATAGTTGTAGTTAGTTGTAATTAAAAATTAATTTCTCATATTTTGCTGTGCGATTACAAAAAGCGATTTTATTGCAGACCTTTAGCAACTCGTACAAACTGTTAAAAGAATAAAATGATTTTGGACTGAAAAGTTATCATCTAAAAACGTAAGTGCCAAACGTAAGTAGTTCGAGCACTTGAAAACTTTGTCCGATAACCAACCTCGAAGTAAATGGCAGCTGTATATCTATCATTAAAGACTCTATGCAGTTTTTATCGTTTACGAAAGATGAAACTATCTTGAACGGTACTAAATATTCATTCACAAAATTGCTAGCGAAGAAGTTGTTGGATGATGCCTCGTGAGGTTCTGTAATACCAAATAACTGTTTCATGTAAAATAATTATTGTGGCTTATTAATGATACATGATTTTAATCAGACGAGATTTCACGGCTAGTCACGAGTGTGATCCAATGAACACATGATCCAATAAACATTTACGTCCCTTTACGAATCCCTATCATAAAGAACCTTCTACACGCTTTATCGTTCATTTACGGTTTGCGTGCACGTAAATTATATCGGATCAGGTCGAATTTAGTGGAGGGTACAGCTATTTTGGGACTTAGTTGAAGCAACAATAAATTATCTTAACATCAATATTTAAACGGTACCTCACACTGCAAATCAAAGTGTGTTATTTTAGCTGAAGCTCTACTTATTTCTTGCCGTTTTAAATCACGTCATTTAACACGATTGAACGTATTAACTTTTAATTTAATACGATTAAACGTGTTAAATGACGTAATTTAACACATAAAGTAAAAAGAGCTTTAGTCTAATGTGTCATTTTTAGACGTTTATGTATGTAAAAATGACACACTTGGATTTGCAGTGCACTTATTCTGAAATGGTTTCAATTTCGGTCGTTTATTTTTAGTTTATTTTGCCGGCGAACGTATAATTATGGTATTCCACAATTTAACCTACATGTCTGATTATTCCTGCGCTTAATAGGCATGTAATTCATTTCATAAACTGCTTCTTTTCTCCTTCGTGTTACCCTTCTTTCTTATTTAATATTTCCAAACGTAAGTTCCAACTTCCTATAAATTCATGTATTCATTCCAAAAACGATGAATACGCCTGAGACTTACTTGCATAATCACACATTTCCATATTGCCACTTGTAGTTCCAGTACCGCACAGCGCGCGATCACTTTTTTAATTTCGTTCTTCTTTACTCGATACTACGCGATTAAAGATAAATGAAGAAATACGTATCGCTTACTTCTTGATTAATAGATTTTTTTTACTAAACAGAAGTGATTTTCACCTGCCATAGATAACAACTTTCTTAGAATAAGTAGTAAGTATTTAAAAAAATAATTAAACTGTTTCAATTACAGCTGATAATTTTTTCGTAACATTATCTCAGTACATTATTATTATACTATCAACTGAACGTTACAAAATAATGCACATATCTACTAATTTTATGCCTATTAAACAGATATAATTTTCAAAAAATTTGAAACATAAAATCAGTAATGCTATTAGCACTAACTAACCAACTGTGAGCGAAATGTTCTTTCAAAAGTGTGATTACTACTAATAAGTAGAAAGTTAAAATGCCACAGTCAGCTGAAAACGATTAATACTCTCTTACTCG
The DNA here is from genome assembly GCF_030848795.1 of Temnothorax nylanderi. Lineage (NCBI taxonomy): Eukaryota > Metazoa > Arthropoda > Insecta > Hymenoptera > Formicidae > Temnothorax > Temnothorax nylanderi. The sequence continues at coordinate 195,970 of NW_027249372.1, read as the reverse complement.
ATAATACTCTCTTTTCCTCTTGTACTTCATAATTCACCTTATATTGTTAAATTCGTAGTGTCAAATTATACTCAATTTGAATTATTTTTAATCATTTCTATAAATTGCCATTGTTCCTATTCAATATATCGTTAATTTAACTAAAACAATGTAAATTTAACTAAATCAATGAAGTTAAAATAATACTGTTTTGTGCTAAACTAATAAATTTCGACATACATGTTAAAAGTTAGTTAAAAGTAACAAAATGTTATTTAATTCAAGATAATTATTTAATAATTATTTCTTCTTTTAATATTTAACAGTGCATCGACGATTATATGTTTGAATTATAGATTGATTGTCGCAAACGATATTTAACAATGTATTTCTAGATTATTTTCAGTTTCGGTAGCAAATTTTGCTGGTAGATCACGTGTGAGTTGAGTGCAACAACTAGATACGCATTGTGCGCACATAGGTCTACTCCCTGAATAGAGTTTGGAAAGTACTGCTTTAGTTCGAGAGTAACTCCAGTCTGACCAAGTGAACGCAGCGTGGAGAGTGCAGTGTCATTGTTTTCGATCGCGAGACAAAAACCACTCGATATGCGGACAGCCTCTGGAGTAGTTTAGAGTCTAGACACAAGTGTCAACGTCTAGAGTTATATATTGTACTGTACTTTGCGAGGTTACACAGGAAAAATCATAGTACCATGTGAGAAACAAAGAAAGAAAACAATTCATATGACTTATTGTTAGTATATGTATGTACAATGTATAGGGTGAGGCAACAAAAACTACTTAGTCGATTTCTTTTCGTAAAATTTGACTAATTTGTACGAAATATGGCGAAATGTCTATTTTGTTTTTAAGGGGAATGTATAATTGTGATAAATTCAACCGTGCTGCTTCATCTCCTTGATTAGGAGGATCAATTATACAACTTATAATATTACATACTTTTTTTGAAAAGCAACTATGTTATCGTTATCTTGACACCAATTGATTTATTTCATTATTCTGTACATAAAAGTATTAAGGTACGAGTATCAAAAAATTATAGTTTACAAGATATTTTATAATTCATGTCAAAATATATCAAAATAAAGTGTAAAATATTTCGTAAATTTTTGATTTGTTGATAATTCTACTTCAATATTTTTATACGCTAAATAGAAGAATCATATCACATAAAAAAATCATAATTCCATTTAAAAATATGGTGATGACCTTCGTGTAACCTTGTTCTCGAGATATTCCAATGTTTTGTTTTAGGTACTCCACCTTGTATATATCGTTAGACGAAGTTTAGATATAAATCACTACGTAATCCTGGGAGTATTATTATGTTTGTTGCAAACATTGTATCAATCTCCCGCAGAGATGCACTCCGCTCTCACGTGCAAAAACGAGAGCGAGAGGCGCGAAAAGCTTAATGGATCGATCACCGCCCGTCACGAATGTATAATAGAACCGTGGCGCGCGCGAGAGAGGTGGCGAGGAGTTGCAAATTACTTTATCGAGAGAAAGATAAAAAGTCGGGGGAGACGTGAAAGATTAATCGGCGCGCCGGCGCGCGACACGCTCCTTCATCAAGCGAGGTGTGTATTCATCTTCGAAAACTGTCGCGAGTCGGCACGCTCGTCCCTGCGCGCGCGCCCCTGTATTTGCGATTCAAATGAGCGGTGGGACGTGTCGATAGAAGTCCTTAAGTGTATAAACGATGGCGGGGAGGGCTCGGTTGAGGCGATGCGCCGGCGATAAAGCGACGGCCGACCGCTGAATTACTGAAGACGGAGACGTTTCGCGTCGCGGCGCCGCGCCGCGCCGGTCGTGCTCGCTGATAATCGGGGGTGTCAATAAAGTAGCGGCTTCACCAACAATTAATTACGGATATTGATGTAGCGGGCGCGTTATATACTGCCGTTACTGCCGCCGTCGAGCTGTCGTTAAATTAGGACGCGGAATGGGGTGGAACGCCGAGAAGGGGGTGTTCATGCAAACGTGGAGGATGGCTGCGTAGACAGAGACGTTCCTTCTTAAGGAAACTTTTCTTTCTGCGTCAGCTCTTTTTCCATTAGATTGATTGCAATGTTTGCTGCCTCGCTGACTGACTGTTATTGATTGGAGCTACATTATTCTATGTTATTGCATGTCTTCGGCAAATTATTTTTTGTCTCAAGTTTCTTATACTCGACATTATCTTCCAGGAAAGATTGCAAGCAATGGTACCAATCTTTTTACATATAAGATCAGAAGCATACAGTATTGCATCGCTTATGGAAAAGGAAGTCGTTACTTTAATGAAGAAAGCGGAGTTGGGAAAGTTACTTTTTTAAAGTAACTTATAGCTATCGTTACTCGTTACGGATTTAATTGACGTTGAATAATCATTATTTAATCTTTATTCATTAAAGTAACGACTTTCCTTTCCATAAGCGATACAATACTTTTGATTGGTACTATATATATATATATATATATATATATATATATATATATATCTTGTTTGCAAATAAAGCGTTTTTCCAAGAGAAAATATAACAAAGTCGTTCGCGTTAAACGTTAACTGTTAACGAAATTTATATATTTCCCACATATTCAAGCTCTATTAATTTATGTGAGACGTTAATAACTATTGTGGCAGTTATGATCTTGTTTATGAATTACAGATAGGTGCTAGGTGTGTACGTGTGGAATTAATTCGTAAATTTACTTGCCGAATAAATCCCACGGAAAACCCCCGGCTGCAAAAAGCGCCACTGAATGATTAATCCGGTCGCACGCTTGGAAAGCTGGAATATCTTATTAATGTGCATCAGAAGGCGTACAAGATCCCCGACAGCAAGAAAGTGGATTTAAATTGCCCGGTCGCCGTTTAAGAATTAACACTCGGAGAGTCATTAAAGTCGGAATTCGCGCCGCTCGTTCGCGAAATTATTCTCATCGGTGTCTCCTCCCCCCTCCCCCCGCCTTCGGAGAGGCGTTAATACGATGTAAATTGTCGTAATACTTGCTTTACGTGCTTCTCGGTTTTACGCGCCGCGATGCAAATAAGACAGCTCCGTGCGCACGTACGAGAGTAAAAGTCCCCTCCGTGTCTGCCGCGAGAATTACGTGTTGCCGTTCAACACACGCGGGCGTATATTCGCGAGTTACTTCACGCTCCGACACTCGCTAAGAAATTGCGCCGGATCCGGCTGTGACAACGATACTCACCGTGGCGTAATGAAGTGCGGATTGCGTTTTCGATACGCCGTGCGGCGAAATTTCGCGCCGGGAGGAATACGGCGCGGCGGCGGCGGCGCGCCAGGTGTGTTACTTCCGTTTATCTTGCACACTGATTTGTTTCCGCAGCGGCTTAAGCGCTCCGTTCCCCGCGCGCCGCTCTCCTCGAGGGAAATTTCGCCACTCTAAAAAGCTTACCGTAAGCCCGACCTCGAAGAGTTTTAACGGGGACGGAGCTCCTCGAGCTGTTTAAGGTAGTATGTGGCGCGCGCGCTGCAGTAGCCGATCGGTGGCTCAGAATCCAACTCACTTCCCTCCCCTCTTGAGAGGGGATAGGAGAGAATCGGAATTTTGAAGGGACTGCGCTTACTTCGTTAAAGTTACGCCCGCGGCGGACTTCCCGGGATCTCCTTCGTTTAGAGACTTTCTCTAGTGATTGGTGAGAACGTTAGATTCGGGGCGGCTTATCCGGGATGATTTGAAGTAATTGGCGGAAGCGGTGAACTTGTAACTTTTAGAGAGAAAGTCAGATAAACCAGAAAGATTTCACATTTCTAATTGAGGAGCGTAATTTGACATTTGATAATTTGCGATTGAAGAAATAAATGTGTGTGTTCAAGGTGTTAAGTGGGTGTACCTATAATAATATTTTTGGAATATATCAAATTGTATTCGTATATTATGTTTTGCGTTTGCGTACACGCATTTAATCTCTTTTTTTATACTGTGTTTTAGTGCGACTTTGTAATTCCTTTCTAAATCCTTTAAGCACGATGAGTTAAATGATGTAACAAAATTGCCTTTTATTCTTTTAAATTTTAAAATAATTTCAAAAATAATTCCACGTCTCGCGCGCGAGTCGCATATGCGGGTACGGCCGTGGAATTAAGTAGCCCGCGAAACAAAAAAAAACTCTAGCTTTGGAGCGAGACTTTTATATAATTACTTTAAAATTAATGCAAATACCTCGACTGTAAAATCTGAAATATACGTAACTGCGCGCGAACCGCGGGATTCGCAAATGCGATATTAAGCGAAAACTTTTTCTCGAAGCCCGAGTTGCAGTTGCCTTGCGCGCTGGTCGTAACGAATATAAACGTTTTCGCCGGAAAGAAAGGGTGGGGGGAGGCCCGAGGCAGGGGGTGATAAAATTTTATTTTTATCTGGGTTATAAATTAAAATTGTTCATCTCCCCGCTATAATTCCCCGAGCTTCTCGCACTGTGCATTAAATTTCACGTCATGCGCGCTTGTGACACGCATTGTTTAACCTGGTTAAACATGAACATTTGCGCTGCCCATTGTAAACAAGACTGGGAAATATCTACCTCGAAATATATTAAATCTGGAATCGGCAATTTTTTTTGCGTTTTAAAACCTGTTGTTGAACGAAGAGTCGAGTGAAGTGTTTGAACGTTCGGGCGGGGATCGGATCAATTAATTGGACGATCGCGCGCATTAACGTCCTCTAAAACAATGGCCCGTTAAATGAGATGCTATATAACATCGCTAAACCGAATGTCCCGGGGCTCTACGCGATGCGTGGCTCCCCCCGTAAGCCTCCAGCGAGATTTTGAAACGCATTTTGCGTAGCTGAAAAGCGAATTAATCTCTGTAACTGTAACCGATGCTCGTTTGGCCATCGGCTAAAATGCTAAATTTAACGCGATTTATTCGTATTCGCGGACACGCCGCGGACCTCGCAGACCTCGCGGCGGCGCGGGTGAGTGGCGTAATTTCGCGACGCTAAATAAGCACTGTCGCGGCAAAAGAAAGTCAGACTAAGTACGTCGTGCACACACCGGGACCCTCCACCCGCTAAATATACTTGCGAGAACGCGGGCGAGAAGGGGCCGAGACATGTTCCGTACTCCACTTATATCTGAGACCATCTGCGCGCGTCCGCTCCGGTGGGAGAGGATCTCTCATCCTTTTGCTCGTCTCTCTGAATTCCTCCGCACCTCCACACAAATCATCCACGCAGAAATAGCGTATTTAGGTGAAACAGATTAGTGCGTGCGACGTGTCAAATAAATTTAGCGATTTACAGGGGGGCGATCTCCATGGAGACGCGGGTAAAGAGAGACGGCAAATATGTGTCAGGATGAAAAAGATATGTATAAATATACGGAACGCGTGTAAATATAGACGTGTATATTGGTGACATTGCGCCGTGTTCGTTAAATGCACTGTAAAATCGAGCTCCTGAGGCGTGCTCCCTCGGAAAACCGCCGCCTCGACCCCGTTGCAAAAATATCGACAGCATTTTTCACTTCCGATCCATTTTTTATGTGGAATAATGTGCCGCATTGGATAACGAATTTGCGGTGACGTTCTAAATTGTCAGATTGAGAAAGTGTCATATTGGCTTTAGGTAGGCTTTAGGTACTGTGTTCTACGATAGTTATTTATAATCTTTGATAGGTAACGTCAGATAGGGTCTGTTAGACCCCAACGGGTCGGAACCCATAATGTGGGGTCTGAGTGACCTAATTGTCATTTAAATTCTAAGAAATAAGAAATATTATTAATTTGACTCGTTTTTCTATTAATATATGAATTATTTAACAGATTTAAAGTATATAAAGTTATATTCTCCAATAAAATTGATTGTAATATTTTTTGTCGATAATTATTTTGTGGGTCCCACAAACCCCACATGACCCGCCGTACAACTTTTACTCACGTTATCTGTCGAAGGTTAATATTGTTAATATTAACGCGTCAAGATCACTACCGTGCTATACCGATTCCGCAACTAGGAGATAGCCAACTAAAAACTCGTGAAAATAATCAAATTAACATTTGTGAAAATTTCACGCTCTTTTCACGCTTGGAATACTGGTTTTTACCGAGCGCTGCGGGGGATGTGTTAATCGTATTACTATTAGCGGCTATAGAAGAAACAATTGGATAAACAAAAAGGGTCATAATGCCCTAATGCGGTTTCTGTGTCGAGATAGAAATCCAATAAGTTATTTTTCAATTTGGAGACACTTTGTGGTCTTTATAGAGCACAGTATGCCGACTTCTCGGTAAAAATCATCGCTGTTCCACACGGTGCGGTTACGGCGGCGGCCAGCGGTTGCAGACGCAGCTTTCCGCAATCAATTCAGTTCAGTATCGTTCAGGGTAAACATATCCGTCTTAATTTCAGTACAAATACATCTACAACTGTCTCGCGCCAAAAGCGCCGCAGGATACTCGCAAGTAGATTAGTTTCTTAAGAGTAGAATCGATTGGTACTCACCGATAGGTTACGGGAATGGAACTGGGAATAACGTTTCGTCTGTGTTTTGCTTTTTTTTTAAACAATTGCGATGTTTTTAAATATTTGCAGTTTAATGGTGTTGAGTGAACTTGGTATAGCTCGGTTTTCCATATTGACAGGGAAACACAGTTTTTTAAATAGAAAACTATTCTTTAGGTCGGCTATTCAGAATTACAAAAGCTTTTATTGGCGAAAAGTATGCGCGCATTTCGGAAATTTCGACGAGATTGTATCCAAAACAGAAAATAATGGATTATTGAACGTTTCTTGCGTGTTATTTTGCAATCCAATATGGCACCTTCAATTATCATTTGCAAATTGACGTGCAAAAAATCATAATACCTAAATTGTTTTTTCCATTTTTGCCTCAATTATGATCGATTTCCGACGATACAACTGCACACGTGCTTTTATGAAGTAAAAGCTTTCACATTTTTGTGCGATATTGCGACGATAATTCTAGTGAAATTTTAGTACTATTATCCGATTGAGCGGGCAAGTTTCAGGTTTCCTTAATTCGAAAAAGTTTAAATTTAAATGTAGAATTTATATATATTTTAAAAGGTATCAAATTTTGAATATTTATGGGAAGAATTATAAATGCATTTATAAAATAATTGTACAATTAGAGAGTTGTTAATGTTCGTGAACAAAATATATCAACCGTTATTATTAAAAAACTTTGAAAAGTGCGCTTGCCATAAATAGATAAAAGCATTCATATTGTTTTTAAAATTATTTAGGATAATAAATTATACAAAAAATAAGAAACACTTACTTTAATAATGCAAAAATATGTTTTTTTTTTCTAGTTGGAATATATATCTTTCTATTCCTAGTATAGGTCATTATCATAATACTAAATACATTTTTAAAGTTTCTGTATTATACTTTCCAACGTGAATAAAATTATTATTATTTTTTTAGTTAATATGTTTATAAGAACTTTATGTAAGAGAAAATAATGTTATCTCGCCTCGAGGTCTACTCGAGGTGAGTCATTTTTATTTTCTTATAAAATATACAAGGCAATTGCGACGTGTCCGGCATTCTGCTGTTTGGATAGCCGCGTTTTTCTGCCGCACGTTGCAAAAGTGACCGCATATCAAAACATCCATGCATAATGTATCTAATTATGAGACAAATTCGAATGACCGCAATGAAATTGTGAACGCGGGCGAGCGAGGTAAAACGAATGTTCGAGACGACTCCAGTATTTTAGCTTGGCTTAACCAACGCTGAGGGGAAAGTTCGTAGCTAGAAATTAGTGCGAAAGATGCACGTTACGGAAATTCAAGGAAATTACAGTTGCTTAACCACATAAATTTCTAAAGTCCCGGGGTGCACGCGAGCAATAAATCATAATTAACGAAATTTTGCTGCGGAGAAAAATTTTTACTCGTGCAACCCAGGAAAAACTCGTAGATAGTCCGATCTCGTTCCTTGTGTACCTATTCGTCAAGATTTAGATCTCAAAGTGGCTGAGAATAAAACATTATTTATTTACATGTTTGGTGCATAAAATGCTATACCTCTAACAGCATTAATATCCTGTATATCTATAGAATATACTAAGGATGTACTTAATATACTGAGAACATCCTTATAATATCTTGTACTTTACGATATTTTCTGAACATTCTTAGAATATACATTTGCTGTTACGTACATGTCACAAAATATCATGGAATATATATATATATATATATATATATATATATATATAAAACAAATCTATAGCCCTATACATTTTCTTATACTTTATTAATATATTGCATTCATATAATGAAAGAGTGAAGACTAGAATATGTAGTTTCTGCGATGGAATAAAATTGTTAATAACAATATCGCGGGATTAAACTGCGCCATTAACAGAAATATTATACGGTAAAAAGGGAGGGAGAGAGGGCACTATGTTTGTCGTTTGCAAAAATAAGTCCATCGTCATTTAGCGGCGTGATTACATAATTCATGAGAGTGACCGTAGTTTGCGAAACTGACATCAAACTTTTCCAGATACGTCTAATTCCGCGCGGCGCAAGGGCGTCACGTTATTCCGGCGGTTGTGTGTCACTCGAGGCTAACGCACCGCGTACTCGCGAAGTGGAACGTGCGGGGCTTAACGTCGCAATTTAACGTGCCGCGTGTTTCGCGGCGAAGTGCATAGCAATCCCCATGGCCGCGGTACTTTTAACGAAGTCAGCGAGTAATTAATCGAAAAACGCGGTGTAATTACGGTTACGTCAAGAGACGCAATCGTTGAAATTGCGTTTACAGAGAAGTATAACTCTAACTGTTTTATCGCGCGCGCTGTGCTGTTGTGCTGTTGATCAGACTGACAACTCCAACCAGAGAAATAAATTGAAATGAATATACGCGTAGAAGAAATTGTAGTCTGAAATTTATTTTGCGCAATATTTAGATAACGGGTTACGCTTTACGGGTTACGAGAGTTTCCTTAGATTTTCTTTTCACAAATACATATTAATTCTTTTCTGTTCTTACCGAATTATATTGCATAAACAAAATGCAATAAAACAAATTAAATTATCTATACATTTCATGAAAGTTATTTCTTATGTGATACTTGAAGGCATATTTTACATAAACCGACAAAATATGAGAGAGAGGGAGGGAGAGGAAGAGCTGCGAGGCAAAAGTTAAGGCGATAAAAAAATACCCTCATGCTAACTCGAAACACGTAGAATTTGGATAGCATAGCTTCTAAATTGACTATATGAAGTTGCACGAGTTCGCGTTCCCATGTACGCGGAAAAAAGTTGGCCGTAACTTCCGCTGAAAAGTTAGCTTAAACGGCAATAGTCTTTAAACAGTTAAATGTTTAAAGTACGATATAGATTTAACGGTTTTTACTTGTTACGATGTGACGGAATTTAATAATCATGACGATATGATTGTGAAATTATTCGATACTATTTGTTTGTTTCTTTGCTATACATCTGATAATAGTGTGAATAATTAAAATTTTATTATGAACAACAAAATTGACAATTGCTATAAAACATTTGATTTTTAATCTGAAGATTTTTAATCTTTTATTTTGATCGTATTTATTTTAAAATTCTTATTTTTCGCTTCTACACACTTATTCCAGTTTTCATTGCCGGAACCAACGTAAAAGTATTAAAACCGTTTCGATTTTTTTTAAATTGTCATCGTATCCACGAATAAAAAAAAATTACAGAGAGCTAGATTAGAGACACGGAAGACGATTAAGGACTGTCAATGGATTTCATCCAATAAACTCTTTCTCTGCAATTGATGCATGTGCTTCGACGTTCCACTTCGACCGAATAGCACAATGCGTTCACACTAACAAAAATATGGATTACAAATCAATAACAGGCAAAGATATAAACTTGCTACGTATACGCACTCTGCCAGTATTGTCAATAAAAGAAATAAAAATTGTATATTTTTATCAACTCTTGATCCATACAGAGTAGATCGAAATACATGAAACAACCGAGGAGGGTGTGATTCTATAGTTGAAAATATTGTTTTTGCATAAGACCTCGTTTTTGAAAAAAAAAAAAAAATTTTGACAGTTAATCGAGTACACGTGCGCTTGACTGATATTTGACGTAATAATTTGCTTACTATCAAAAGTTACTTATATTACTATCGATATTATCTACCGATTTCTGTCGAGCAAGCGATATGATAAAATATACTAGTAACAGAGTACACGGACATGCACCTTGTGTTGGGAGCATATAATGGAAACGCATTTGCTGCGGTAAATTATTATCGTGAGCGATATTCCAATCTCGTTGACAGCCGGACAGGCGAGTTCAACAATATCTCAACTAAATAAGAAATAAATATAATGTTAATCGATGCAAGAAATAAAATTATTTTTGTCTTTGTCTCATATAAATTCACTTGTCTATTTTATGAGTCAACTGATTGAATTAGTTGGTCCTGATTATAAACAAATCATACATAAAGTAAAACGTCAAAATCCTTTTTTTCTGAAAAGGAGGCCTTATTCGAAAGAATTTATTCTATTATTTTGACTTATTTTGTGTTGCAGAATCAGTTACTTGTTGTACCGGTTATATCATATATATATATATATATATATATATATATATATATATATATATTTCGGCCTATTTCGTATATTATATTCCTTGTAAAGTTGCTTTAGGAAGATATAAATGTATACCAAACCATTAAATTTTCGTAAATATAAATTGTAGTAGTTTAGAGTAAACATGGGTTAAAAATTAGACATGTATATTATACATACTGATAATACGTAACAATTGCTAGGAAGTTTAAATAATGCTTTGTGAATACCTACGCGAGAGAAGCTTGCTTGTTCGCGGTAAATAGAGCCAACTAATCGAGATTACTAACATAATTTGTCAAAAGATGGCTGGAAGCCTCTTTTTTTATACGCGCGCAAAACTTGTCACAGTTCTGCAGCTGACATGAACTTTGAAAAGAATCTTGGGAACTCAAACGCTTTCAAAGATAATCGTCTGTTACATTTTTTTCGCAAACTTAAACGAATAAGTCCATACTTTTTGGCCCCGTCTAAAAAACAGTATATGTATAAGCTTTTAATCGATAAACAATAAGCCACGCAGATTTGTGATCGTTTATAGCTTACAGTTTCGTCAACTGTTTATCCGGCATTGTTTTATTAAAAATACGCGGCACGTAACTTTTCGAAAATAATGAAACTTTCCCGATGGCCTTAAACTTTTACTATTTGTTTTGGCGGGTCTCTCGGGGTCTCTTTTATCCCCGTGTATCTTGCGGCAATGTGATGCTTGAGATTTAAAGTTGAACGTGAAGGGAAAACGAACAAAAAAAAAGAATGGAAGCTAGAATGGAAAAGAAATAAGCAAAGGAGAAGCGATATTGTAAGTGATGTGTACAATTTAAGTTTCGACGAAATAATAAGCTCGTCCTTCTGTTGTTTGCCACTTATCGGAATATAGGTCAACTTTATTGCGACATCGTTATATCGAAGACGCATTCGCTTGCCATTGCTCACCGCGGGTCGAGATTCGCTCGCGGATTTTTTTTTATTCCCTCGCGAAGTGGGAGATCGCGCAGCGGTTTAATAACCCAGCACGTAACTGAAAGTAACGATCTCTCCTTATAAAAAGTTACTGCGAGAGGGATAATGTGCCCCATGGGTACAACGCGGCGGATGGAATTAAAGCCTCCCGCCGATCGCCAATTGAAATCACCGTTAAAATTGTTCGCCAGATAAGCGTAACGTGTCCAGTTCGCGCTACAACATTGAAAATTAAATAGCATGATGCTGCGCCTGTTCATTAATTAATCTTACGTTATTAGCCTCGGAACGGGCACCTGGGGTGATTTTTACACCCCAGTGTCAAAAAAGTGAAAAAGCTCACGTCACAGTAATTTTTTTTTATTGATCGAGACTCCATACCTACCTTTTTCATTCGAAGGTTCCAAAACCTAACCCGTATAATAGAAAAAATTTAAGATCTATACATTTATAGTACAGACTTATTAAAACTTGCTGGAGTGTAAAAATCACCCCAGATGACTGTTTACGTTACAAAAATTAATAAAGTATGATGAGAGTTTTATGTTATAAATTCGAAATAATAATATGAGCTTAAATAAGGTTATGAGTATACATTACTATTTATACATTATTATTTATTTATTATCTATAAATATAATATATATATATATATATATATAACACATTATTATAACACATTATATAATATAAAATAGAAAAAATAAGAAGTAATAAAATATTTGTTAAACATTTATCTAATGCAACATGGTTTGTTAATAAAAATATGATATTTTTTAAATATATTTATTATATTTTAATCCAATTAATACATGCAAAATTTTAGGAAGATCAAATTTTAATATAAATATTTATTTTTATTTAAAAATACTTTTTATATAACTTATATTTTACGTATAACATAGTAAACAAATATCATATAAAAATACATTATTTTTAATAATTCTAGACGTCCAAACACAATATAAAAGATTTTATATGATAGCTACTAATCTTATTTTAAATTGCTATAAAATGGATATTATATAATACCTAATTTTCTCTTTTTTTTCTAATAGTAACTAGTCTTTTTACGAATTTTTAAATAATGTATGCAATTAAATAAAAAATCTACAATATAAAAGCTTTTTATTAATTGATATCTTCATTTTTTAGGAATATTATCATAATAAACCGCTTAATGTGCTTGTTTTATTTTAAAAATATGTTTTTGGTTAGGTACTCGTTACTTTTTCCAGAAAATGTTGAGTAAATCTATATATATCTATATATTGTCCTCAAATACTAATAAATTATAGAATAATAAAAAATATACAATATGTAATTAATAACAATGACTCTTAATTGGGGTGTAAAAATTACTCCAAATAATTGGTTATGCAAAAAAATCAGATGTAGGTTAAATGTGTCTGATAGATAATTTTATTTAATGTTTTTTAATAATTAGATTTGAATCAGATTTGAGCTCTTAAATTAACTTGAAAATAATGTAGTTTACTTTGGAATTATTTTTCTACAAAGAATATTAATGATTACGCTACTATAAATAAAATTCTTGAAAATAATATATGTGACTATCAAAATAGCTCTCCTTTTGAGCACGGTAATCAATCACAACTTTACAGTATAGGTTAAATGCTTCATTTTGTGCCATTCATATAATTTGAAAAAATGCATCCACTTTTTCAAATCCTGAGCTTTAAAATAAGGATTTTAAAACTAGCAGTATAGTAGATAAGCGCTTGATATACACGCCTCATAAACTTTAGATTAGTAATTTTAGGGTTAAAGCATTAAAGCATAATGTCGCTCGTAGCGACAAAAAGGTGTATAGGATGTGCGATGTGCGCTAATGAATTGATGGATCTTGCCTCGCTGCAAAATTCTAGCAAATCACTTTCTTCGATAAATGCGTCATTTATTCTTTATTATTCTGTCTCATTATAAATTCCGTTTCATCAGTTAGTCTGTATCGAATTACGCACAATTGTGTACATACGCATGTGTGTTATATCTCGTGTTTAATTATGGTAATCTATATTTTGATTATAATCTCAAATCATTATTAACCATCATGGAATAAGGTTTACCGCAGATATATAATAATAATGTGCGACATAATATTCGTAAAAATTAACAATTCAGCTTTAACATTTATTTTAAAATTATATTTATTTATTAATAAAAGTTTCAGAATCCGTTTAAAAGCATTTTTATCTATAGCATATTTAGTCTGTATTTTTATTTTTTATATACAAGAATTGTTTTTTTTAAGCTGCAGAACTTTATATAATGTACAATATTTCAGATTATTTTCAAATATATTTTCAAATATTCCATTTTCTGCGAACTAGATATTATCAGATATGTTATAATTAAACTTATGTTTCATACTTTTATTTTCCATTTTTTACACGTTTTGTGATATTTTTGCAAAAATTCATTGCAGCCACATTTTGCTATTTGGTAAGCAAAGTTCTTCAATTCTTCATGCTTTCAACTTAAAATATACTTGCAATTTATATATCATTGAGAAGAAGAAAAGGAGTTGTCGATATTGCTTAGATGGCATTATTCATGTCTGGTATCTCGTGTTCAAACGTTTTAATATTTTTAAGATACCTATACATATACTTATTTTGTTATATCGATTTTATACATAAAATAAGCTGAATTTCTCTTTATGTGCAACTCATTGTGCATAAAACAGTATATAATTAATATCGCCCTGATAAAACATATCATAAATTTTTAGTATATACATGAGATTAGAAAGGATTATTTTTTCTATAAAGAAGAAGTTATTTAATTTTTAGATGTATTAAATATTCAAATGTTACATTTCAGTCGCTTCCATATAATATAGAAAGTACACACCATATGTACACTACGATGTATGTACATGCATACAAAATAGTTATAATCTCTCGAATTTCCCAGGTATGTAATGAACAAATCTAAAGTTTTTTGTTTTTATAGACAAGCACGTGCGCCAAAAGTTTTCGTCCGAATCTTAACATTTTGCATCTTTTATACATTGAAAGAACTCATATTCTTTTTCTACCAGCTAGAAACAAATTGTATATTGTAAATCAATTTGAATATACTTTTAGCGCACATTATATGTATTCAATTGCATTATATTGTCGAATATATTTATATTAGACATTTTTTGTACAAAAATATAAAATGTAGATGTATTTAAAAAATAAATATCTCTCAGACCCTAGCTGTATTATAGAATTTAGTTATTATATAACTAACAAAAGAACTTCGCAAACTCGAGAATTCTGATTTTGATGAAACTTTACACACATCTAAGGGGGGGGAGGAAACAGAATTTAGAATGTTCAGTCACGGCTCAAAAACGATTCTGAGAATTCTGAAGGATGAAACTACTCCTCGTATATAAAACGGCTTTTTGCTTTTCTTAATATATTTCGAAAAATATTCGAGATATCAAAAAATGTTTTATACAAAAGTTTCACGGTAAAAATATTTCTATTTAACCACATTAATAATATTTAAAAAAAATATTTTTTTTTTAAATTCGAAGTATAGGTTCTAATGGAAGTACACGAATATAGAAAACGGGCTAACTAAGTCAAGGTTGGAAAATATGTAAAATAAAAATAAAAATAAAAACTTTCGCGCATCATTTATTGCGCTTGGTTCTTAGTTAGTCCGTTTTCTATATTCGTGTAATTTTTTTTAAATTTAAACATTCACTAACATAAGTAGAAAAGGAAAGGGCTAATTAAGAGTCGGGCGCAGTAAGCGATGCGCAAATTTTTTTTCATTATAGTTTATTATTTTCTCGTACGTTTCGGTCCTAGTATTGGGCCATCTTCAGCAAATAGTCGACGGTTTCATAACTGTATTTCATAACCGACGACTGTTTGCTGAAGATGGTCCAATACTATAGGACCGAAACGTACGAGAAAATAACAAACTATTAATCAAGAAAAATTTGCGCACCGTTTCTCTTCTACTTGGTGATTTTCAATAACAGAGTCTTTTACTTCAATTTTTTATTTAACCAGTCTTACCATAAAACTTTTGTATACAACATTTTTTGATATCTCGAATACTTTTCGAGATATATCGAGAAAGCAAACAACTGCTCTACATATGAAGGGTTTACTCCTTAGAATCGTTTTTGGGCCGCAACTGAGAATTTCTAAATTCGTCTATTTACTTCCCGCTACATGTGTGTAAAGTTTCATCAAAATTAGAATTTTCGGATTTGTGAGGTTCTCTTGTAAGGAACATTAAAAAGTTTAATTACTTTATTACATTTTGAAACATTTTTCTATGACTTTTGACTTACAAAATTAAAATAATATTATCATATATTCGTAATTATTCTTCATGAATAGGATTTTTAGAAAATACTTCCAATAAAATTTCTTCCAATATTAGGAAAATACTATGCTGTATTGATATATTAATTATGTAGATCAGGTAAATTTTTAAAAATTGTTAGCTTAAATTTGTAACTCGATCTATATGTTAATTAGACGCTACTTTACTACGATAAAGAAGTTACTTGGCTTACATAGTTTCTTTACACTATCGACCCGTCTTTCACGAATTTATCGGTACACTTGTGAAAAACTCGGTCTTTCGATATCGATAATGGTGTTATCATTATTCCTGCCTTCTTGGTCAAGAGCATAAAAAGAAAACTTTATCAGAAGTAGCGGTGGCGGACGAGGTCGCGGCTTGAAAAGGAAAAATTCTTTGACACAATTTTAAAAATATTTTCGGGCAACCGAGCGGGTTGCAGGTCACCGAATGCACCTTCATCTCGAGTGAAAAACGGGTCAAGAAAGACTAGCAAGTTATATCAAAGGACACGGGCACAAAGCTAATATCTCGAATGCATATCGTGCTCGTGCCTCCGGCGGAGCAAGCGGCAACGTTTCCAGGAAATCGCTAACGGAAATTTCATCGTCACGAAATGCGAACAATATTCTCAGACATCGCTGCGGAACTGGAATAAGAGCCTTCGTATGCCGAAATGTGTAGACCTCGTCTTATATAACTATAAACGTGTGTTGTGTAATTAATTACACATTTCATAAATTCATAATCACGCACCGTCGAGAAGCGATCGCGGCAGGAAACCATGCAAATTCTTGAACAATTAATCAATGGTAATTAGTGCTTTGGCTCTGTAGTTCCAAACTTTGACACCCGATATTTCGACTTGAATTTCACATGGTAATTAGGAGGATTTCAGGGGATTCTACCGCTAAAGTTTAAGTTACAATTTATTGATTGTTATCGAAAATATTTAATTTTCTATTTCCAAGAAGACATTACATAGTTTTAGGCAAGAAGACATTGTTTTAGGCAAAGAGGAACAACTTAAATCAGGTTGTTATAACTTCCGATATATCTCGCACTTTTTCCACATCTTTACACCGATTTCTTTCTCGTACTTTTTCTATATTTTACGTCGGAAGTTGGCGCGGTTCCAAAAGCTTCTCAGCTTCTACATTTAAACTTTTTACATTTGGTAACCTTTTTTACAAATTTCATGGCATTTCAGCTCGGATGTCAGCTTTGAAGCTATCATTTTCCTCAACTTTCCATTCGTCTGGAATAACGGCGAGGCCGCGCCGCGCCGCGCCGCGCGAATGCGCGTGATCGTTAACGGCGTAGTCTGTCAACAAAGGTCGCCGACCAGGCGCGCGGCCTTCCTCATGAGCATCTTCTAACGAATTCACCCCCGCCGATTATGCCGCCGCGCCGCCCGCCGCCCGCCGCGCCGGTAAGCGCCGGCTCTGAAAAATAGACGTTAAATCAAAGCAGTCGTTACGAGGTCGAACGAGGTTTAACGGTTGCCCGCTCAAAGCCTCGACGCCGCGCGTCGTAGGGATTCTCGTTAAGAGGCTTTTCCCCTGGACTTTAACCACCCTCGCGCCACGATCGCCCCCTGCACAAACATTTGTACGCGTAGGATATAGATTTTTTACTCGGTATCTTCTTTTAGCGGCGACAAAATAGATGACGGCCTTGCGGAAATCCGCGTGATATGGACGGATAAGCATCTCTCGCGCTTCCTGCTTCTCTCTCTCTCTCTCTCTCTTTCTCTCTTTAACCATCGGGAAAAATAAAATTATTCCGACAAGATGACGCATCCAATGTAACGTAGCCACAAGCGCCATGCATGACCGGCAACATTCCGTAAGTTTTCATGCGGATGAAAAGTGATGCATACGGTGGAAAGTACTTTTTAGCCGTGTCTGAAGGGTATCTTCAGCGCAGTGAAACGTTTGCACGCCAGGGTTCGATAGGCAAAATAACGCGGATACGAAATACAACGTGGAAAAAAATTCTTTTGCAATACTTGTTTCCAGTTCAAATGATAAAAATACACAAATAGAATGCATGGAATTTTATGTGTGATAACTAACAACGTGGATAAACTCGTGAATAAAAACATGTAGGGGAGACCGGGGCTAAGCCGACAACGGGGCAAACTTGACACTAGGCTTTTTGCCAATTTAAATCTATCGTAGAAACTTGCCTTTCCTACTGTAAATGCGTCTTTATGTGCCAGTATTATCAACGGAATTTGGTAACATTCTGAGTTATAGTGTAATTTTTAACGCGACATAAGCGTTTTTGATAGTGAAAAGTAATTTTTCTGATCTTTCGAAAATGTCTACTCTTTCATCGAGCTTTACTCTTGCGAATCTACCGGTAAGTGATTTTGATGGGAAATTTGATGCTCTATATGAATCCGATAATCGTTTTTGCATATTTTCAAAATTTTCATGTTTTTGAAGTGACAAAAGTGAAAAACGACGTCCGGGGCAAAGTCAACACCACGCCGTTTCGTCGGCTCCCAGTAACTAACAATGCTTGTCATGCAGCCGTATGGCTCATGACAAATGTATGCGCACGTCCGATCGCGAGTTTACCTGCATTAATTGTTTTTCAGACATGAGTTTAGATGAAGATAATTGAAAGTTCAACAATTTTTGTTCTTATTATTTCAAATGATTGTTCTAGCTACTTTATTCCAAATTTTTGTACTTTTTAAATACACAATAAACAATGTATTTTCATTTTCAGACAGTAAAAAATAAGTTCCAGATCAAATTGTGTCGATCAGACAAAGTGTTGAGTTTGCCCCGGCGGGGTGTCGAGTTTGCCCCGGCATTTTTCAATTCGAAAATTTGTCTTCGCGTCACTTTTCTTTTCCTGGCGGCAAAACAAAGCGACGTACAGCAAAACTTCCTGAATCAATTTTGTACCTGAAGAAACACTCTTTAAATATGTACCATTGAATTTGCCTAAAAATTTTAATTAAATATTAAAAATTGTCTTTGAAAAAATAGTGTCGGCTTAGCCCCGGTCTCCCCTAAAGTTAAACCTATTATTATTAAAATTAATAAAATGTAGTATGTGCACACTATATGTATCATGTTTTAATATTTTTATTTAATAAAAATATTAAAATTTAATAAGAAACTGTAATAAATGTTTTGCTGAATGTATAACATTTGTTTTACTGTAACCATGATTAAGATATGTGTGATAACATATCTCAATATTTATAATTGCATCATGTAGAAATATATTATTTTGTTAAATATTTTTTTATAAATAAAAATGAAAATTTTGCGACATTAAAAATTATGAAAATTTTATGTTCTTTATAATTGGATCATATATAAAAAATACAAGTATTCATATAAATATCTAGAGTAAAGTGAATTGTTATATATATTTGGTTTCTCTAAAAAATGTTATTAATATTTTCTCTGTTTGTGTAGATGTAAGTTAATTAAAATGTAAAACATTGTAGTCAATCAATGTTAAAACATTGATATGGATTTATTTCAAGAGGAGAATTATTGATTTTTTTCTTTTCAGTTCAATGAATACTTTTAGAAAATTTTGTAAACAGATTCTATATTTATGAATCTTTTAAATTGTTCTGAAATGCTGTATTATAAATACCTTTGATTTACTGGTTTATTTGAACGCTGCTGCGAAGGCTATTAGTTATAGGTCATTTAGTAATTAAATTAAATTTTATAGCTGCAGCTAGGCAGCGCGAGCGTTTTAAAAGTGAAATATGAAACTGGGTGTTTGACTCATATTCATGCGCAGGCGAGCTCATATTCTAAGGAAGTTCGACTTAATAAAGGCCATCGTGATTTAATGCCAATTTCTCGGTGCATCTAACGGTGGTTACCTCCAGGATAGTCGAGAAACTCCGGTGCCGAAAACTCGTTTTAACATCTGCGATAAGGAACTGAATTCGTTACATTGCACAGAAAATTGTTGATGATGGTGAATGATCGATATTAAGATTATTGTTCTGAGTCGAAAAATATGCATAATTCCGATCAATTTATCTGTCTCTAAAAAATACAGTTATATTAAGCTGAAACTTAATAGAAGAGATGAAATATAATACAGCAAACATAGTGAAAAATGCTTAGATAAAAATTGACAACGGTCCTTATTTACAAATATCAAACTATAAATTGTATAAATTATATATTTATGCAACCGAAAATTTTATTTATGCACCAATTATTGGTTATTAATTAATAATTTCTTGCATTAGTTACGTAGTTTACTCGATTTAACCTGACATTAAATAAGGCAAATTTAGTTTATTCAAATAGTTTTTTTTTTACAGTGTATATACTTTAATGTTTATTTAATATTGTTACTGTAATACTACAGCTTTGTATGAACCTTTTTTATTCGCGAATCAACAAATCCGCGTATTTATTTTTTAATCTACAGACCATCGAAAGTTTGATTGTGAAACTAATAATTTATAATTAATTTGTTTCAGAATATCCAGCAGCAGTGACGGCGGAAATAGTCGATGTTAACATGAACTCGTTGGACGGCACGACAGGAAAGCCATTAGATGTCGATCTGCCACCAACTCTGCCGATGACCTTCGGCACGGAAAATTCAACATCGGTTTCGGCGCAATCAGGATCCACAGCCCTGATGCCCTGTGTTGTCCACAATCTAGGAGAGGGCACGGTAAGGGCTTATTGAAACACGTAATTCGTTGATTGATGCATGTGAAATTGGTATACAATTAAATGCGCGTGGGCAACACTCCATTGTTTATTATCCTGCAAATGAAATAAAATCTGTCACATTATATACATATATATACAAATATAAAATATAAAAATATAAATATATAAATACATAATTAAATAAAATTTTATTTAATATGTATATAGCATATTTATAATATGTATGTAGTACCTACATATATAAAATGTAATTATAGAATTGGATTAAATATTTACATTTCTTATTTGTTCCTCTAGAAAAATAAAGATTTCTTGATTTTTCGTTTCGTTAACGCTGCACGTGCTAATCGAACGATTAATAGTTGTCGAATAGATAGGGCATAACCATATGGCCACCAATATTCTGTAATTAGCACAAACGAGCTTTCTCTGTAACTGGTATTATCGTCACGGAGCTATATTCATTAATTATACCCGATTTTGTGATAATCAGTGTCATCATACGATAGAAAATCAAATTTTCGTTCAAAGCATGAATAATATGAGTGTTAACTAATGAAAATAGATGAAATACCGTAACTGTTAACTGGTAGCATTTAATTTGATATAGTAAGTTTGCAGGCAATAGAAATAAATTTATGGTGAATTACACTAGCAGTAAGAGCGTTTCATTTTCCACGTAAATTGTTGATTATTTACTTGAATATTAGGTTCTATAGGCGCTTTTCACTTTCTCACTTTACGTGAAAGTATTGCGAAAGTGCCAGTCGTCAACATCGATAGAATGGAATAGTTGGGGCGGATATCAGTATAGCCAAGCGTCGATATCGATGTAAAGTCGTGGCGACACAGAATCACAATTGGGTCAATAGTGATGCACTGTGGTAAATTCAACATCGATGATAAAACGAACATTATTCCCGATGCTTTGCGCTGACATAAATCGGGAATTTTTTTTTCCTTGAAAGTTCTTAAGAGGAGTCCCAAAGCCGTCTGTGATACCGACTTTTTAAAAATACTAGGAACCCCTTAACGCCGTGTAACTAATGAAAGAATGTAAGTCCGCTGTCAACAATATCAGAATTCCGTAAACCCTTTGAATAAAGTCCACCCGATATAGATTGCTTCACCGCGCGCCATTGCACGTTCCTTTCTTAGTTGATCCCGGGACAAAGTAGCGTTACGCTTATTTGCACCTTAATTAGGTATGCAGGACGAACCGGAGCGACGGAGCAACGTCCTCACAATTGCACAAAGTAAAAGCATTAGTGTCATCTAATTTTCGGCACGACAAGATAACAGCGGGAATAAACAAGATTTCGTCAGTTCGGGGAAATTTTCAGCTTCACCGCTCCTTTTCACGAATCTTAATAGCGGAATGACAATTTTCTTTAGAATCGATGATAGCGCCGGGTAAATCACTTTGCCCGGTTTTGCAGATAAGAAAGATACGTATACCTACAACGAACAGTAGTTTCGTCGGAGAGATAGTTTATACAGAAAATTAAATATACATTTTTTTTGTGCCGAGATGATGGTATACGTATATACATATAAGTTGTGACTTTTACTAATGCTGGAATATACATTTTCTGTCTTTTTGTTCTTCCATATTGTTCTTTGATATTGTATATTTAATTATCTTTCCAATGTATGTTATTTTTAAAAATTAAACAAAATATAGGTGAACAAATAAAGTAAAATGTAACATCAGGAATATTAATAAATTAATATATAAAATAAAATTCTCCCTCTGTGTGCATAGGGCCTTTAGGAGGTTTCAGTAATCGGATTTATTTCAGGCTGACAGGTGATTAGCCCATCGCGCAGGAATATTAATGTATCACAATTAATTATACATCTTTCGCGACACATTTTATTACATAATGCAACGTTTAAATATATAATGTAACTGATTAAATTAATTTTAACTACTTGCTCAAATATAGCTTATTTCTTCGCAATATTACATTTATGCAAAAATTAATAGATGTAATGCTACTCAAGTTGCATTAAATATTAAATGTACTTGTTTGAAATATTTCGTATACGCATAATACTTTATGTTGTACAATTCGTATGCGTTAGACACCACTTTGTACCTAAATCGAGTCGCTTATTTGGCAAGTTGTGTAAGTCCAGTTTTGAAACATCATGAATTTCAATGAGACGCGAATATGAACCGACACGTGACGCGCGCCGATCATAGCCGGGTTTTCGAAACTGAAGTCATACCATCGCCGAAATGGATTGGTAACACTCGGGATGTCGATACGCCATTAGATAACACGCTGATATCTGCGAGACGTAACGAGATTGCGCGAAATAATAAAACAGACCCGAATGCATTTAGTACAATTTAACGCAGCACGCGCATAAAATTCCGCGGTGTAATCTCGCCTCTTCTCGGAAGAACGCAATTCGTGGCGAGATAATTAATGCGGCGATTACAAGTTTAAAGCGCTGTTTAATTAATCCGATGTTTTCACAACTGCGTTCACAACTGCCTTTCTTATGCGCGGGCGGCGCGGCGTCGCGACTTTACGATGTACATACCTACCCTCTACGTAGAGCGCGCGGCCGCGCGAGAATTCCTCTCTGCTCTCGTGGTTAACGTTGTTATCAAGTTTGTTTTCTTTGTTTACCGCACGATAACTTTGCTCGCGCGTGTATCAACGCAAAAGTTTTTCCTCGCGGAGGAAAGCGGCGACGCCGCCGCGGATTTACGTGTCCCGAGTCCGCGCACCGAGATCGTCCAGAGAATAGAAAAATCCTTCGCGCGTGGAAAACGCGCGAATATAATCGGGAAGTCTCTGTTATTAAAATACCGAAAGCACCACCAATGTTGTTTCAGCAGGATGGATGTCAGCGTACAGCCTGTCATAACTTAATACAACTGGCATTTGCCCGCCGCAATGTTGCGCTGATTTAACATGCGACGCAAACACGGAGCAATACAATCAAATAGAGTTTAATGAACCATTTAATGAACCTATTGCTTGTTCAACTTCATTCACCACTACACATGCACGCGTCAAAGTTGGATAACACGACGTAGAGTATTAATTATCAACTATGTATAGTCGCCAATTTATCGATCCATAAAAATTAATACAAAACCTCGCCAACATGAAGCTCGCTATTCAAAACGTTTCCGCTCGTATAAAAGGAATAATTATATTTCACCTTTTATTGTCGCAGATTTTTATCTTTGCTGCACATCATTTATTATGAACTAAATAATGCTGGATATTTTTAAATCATTAACCATATTCTTATGCACAAACTTTATTTTATGACAATCCTTTCTCATAGTTTTACGGATTTAATAAGATTCTTGATTTCCTAGAAGGATGCTTTAAAAAATGGTGTCGCGCGGAAGAATGCAATCCACTTTCGTGTACGACGTTTGACCATTTCCAGAATCTCAAGAATTTAATTAATTAATTTGCAGCGTCCTCGTGGTTGGATCTTATTAGAAATAGTTCCTTTTGCTTTCTAGGGGAAGATGTAGTTACAGAGCTAGGCGCAAATTGCCGCGCGACCGAAATTCCAAACTGCAATATATTGCATTAACGCAACGATAAATTTAAAGCGTCATTTAATTAATTCCATTTTCGCGGCGTTTTGCTCTCTATTATTATGTATTCGCGGCGTCACATATGTAAGTATCGTAAGTGGCGATGCTGTTACACGCGAATAACGTGAAAAATGGCGCGTAAATATTTCTCCGCTCTTCTAATTCGGAAGGATGTCGGAGTGAAGTTCTTTGGAGCTTACGTACGTCGAGAAGATACCTAAGAAAAATACATTGGAGTGTTTCATAAGTAAAGACAAATAACGGTCGGAATTGGTGTTTACATAGTATCAAAATTTCCGACGCGAAAGAGATAAATCCGAGGCGCATTTGTTACAAAACGGAATTAAATATATTGTTTTTTTTGCGTTTTCCATGTTTCGTGTTTGTTATTAATTATTAACACATTGCGGATGGGTAACGAGATATTTCGCGTTTCGTATTCCATCGTGACGAGATATCTCGCATTTTTTATTTATTAATCTAGAGCAGTTATTACTCAGTAACATAACAGTGATTTTTAACTGCAAACCATAAGTAACTTAACCCTTTGACTGTCGATGACGGGAAAGAAAAAAAACTGGCAGGACTCTTCATGACAGAAAAATCAGCACATTCAAAAAAAGATACTTTTAACGGAACAATTAAAACAAGGCTCTACATACTTTTGGGGTCGCTAAATTCAAATCTGAAATCAAAATTGCGAAATTTAAAATGGCAGATCTAATATAATGGACCGAAAATGCAAAAAATTGTTTGATTTGCATAAAATTTATATTAAAAACTGCTGATTTCAAATTTAAAATAAAAATTTAAGAATTTAAAATGGCAAATTTAATATAATGAGCAAAAATACTCAAAATATGGTTTAATTGCATAAAAAGTTTTGAGGAGTTTTTGAAGCTGAAGAAAATTAAAATTTGTTAATATGACGGTCAAAAAATTTAAAATATCGCTCGGTTTGCATAAAAATTAATTTATAAGAATTTTTATAAATTTTTCCGCCATTTAAATTTTAAAATTTTTACCTCAGATTTAGATTGATTCGGCGACTCAAAAAACTCCCAGAAAGTACCTTTTTTATAATTGCATTAACTTTTTTGTTAAAAGCATTTTTGTCCGTAAGCATTTTTTTCGCCTAACAGCCAAAGGGTTAAAAATATTTGACGCAAAAAATGATTTACTGGATATAGTCAGCAATAAAATGTCTGGTTCGCAATGTGTTGAAAATGTGTAAATCAACACTGAGAAAAAAAAATTTATTTAGATTGTGGCCAAGAGCTTATTTACTTAATATAATACCTACACATATTTATTTTGAATTAAATATTTTTATTTAAATTAAATAAAAATATTTAATTCTAAATAAATATGTGTATTATATTAAATAAATAAGCTCTTGACAACAATCTAAATAAATAATTTTTTTTATCTAAATATTTTTTTTTCAGTGAATCTGGAGATCTGAACATCGCCATCTTTTGACAACTTAACTTAGCGATGGATACTCTCTTCTTGACATTGCACGAATTTACTCTTAAAGATAGAAGCACACTGTTACCACACTCATATAAGCTCTCGTTTCTTCGCGTGACATTTTGCCGAACAGATGTGACAGGTTACAATAACATTCTAAAATTGACATAAAAAGTAGGCAATTAAATAAACGCGTAATTTACATATCCAACAACGAAGATTTAAGTGAAACATGTCACTGCTAGACGCGAAATATTGGCACGGAAGTATAAAAATCAGGTAGGTATAAATTGCGAGGCGCGTATTGCCCCGAAAAAGGGGATGATTGGAATCGTTCACGCGGCATCTCGTTTGTCAGTTATGCGGCCGTTCGCTATCGTTCTCGCTGTTCCTCGGGCGATGTTCCGGAAGTTATTACGGAATTATTACGCCCTTCCCACGAGCGCTCGAGAATAATTGGCGCGTTATAGGACAGAGGAGAGCACAGGCGCGCGTGAGTCAAACGGACGGCAGGTGGAAATCGATATAGGGACGGCCTCGTCGAACGACTCGCTCGGTTGTTATACCTACCCCGGGTAGTCGTTGTCCGATACTACACGTGCATCGTTTCGCGAACATATAAGATTTCATCGCCGCAAACTGGAGCGAACGAGATGGCGGCGGGGCAACGCACCGAGGAAAACGCCGAGAGCTCACAAAGAGAATCGAGAGATGGACCGTGATAATAAGGGCGCGCGCTTTTCCATTTCATCGAATTGATATTTCAGAGGAAAATTAGATTTACGTGCCGTAACTCGCCGGCGATCACGGCGACGCGACGGCATTTACCGCTATATACGTTTGTGCGAGAGAACCCCGTGCATACGTTTACAGTCACGGTAGACGTGAATTATGATGCGGCGTATGGATAACAATGAAGATAATAAATGATCTATCGTGTCCAGGAAAGGATATTCCCGCGGCGCAACTATATATATAAAAAACTTTCTTCTTTCTACCGAATAATGCCGTTGCCACGATCGACAAAATCATTCCGTGGAGTGAAAAATATCTGGCAAAATTGTTCTGCCAGATATTTCGTTCAAGCAGCGAGATCTGGTTATATTTCTGTACCTTAGAGATAAAGAATCGTATCTCCAGTTTTTTTCCAGTCAAAATGGAGTTGATATAGGAAAGTGCATATTTCGGATCAGATCTTAATTCGGATCAGCAAAGGACCCCGCACAAAACCAATGGAAAAGTGGTTCCAGTCAAATTGGCTGAAGTTTTAGTATGATGAAGTTCAGACTGTCCTGATCAAAAGTCTCAATGGCTGCAAGTTCAGAAAATGCCCAGTTTCCGAGATACTTGGTCTCAAAGTGTTGAAATCGACGCGACGATGACGGTTCATGAATGAAAAAGCCCTATTTTCAAAGCTTTGCAACACGTCTGAAGGTTCTTCTGATATGTATCAGACAGTTTTAGGGTGGTCAGCAGTTTGAAGATATACATGCATTTTTATTTAGGTATTTATATATTAATTTATATATTTTATATATTAATATATTCATATATAAGTGTGTATGGCAACGATATATCAATAGTAATATCTAAAAGTACGTTTTTTTTGTAGCAGAAGAACCTTCAGACGTGTTGCAAAGCTTCGAAAATAGGGCTTTTTCATTCATGAACCGTTATTGTCGCGTCGATTTCAACACTTTGAGACCAAGTATCTCGGAAACTGGGCATTTTCTGAACTTGCAGCCATTGAGACTTTTGATCAGGACAGTCTGAACTCATCATACTAAAACTTCAGCCAATTTGACTGAGGCCACTTTTCCATTAGTTTTGTGCGGGGTCCTTTGAAATGCCTCTCTAGCCGACTGTATTTATGACATGTGGATTTTTTTCGCTATCGTCTATAGCTATCCCTTATAGCTACAGACAGTTAGTGAAAAAATCCTCATATGATAGGTACAGTCGGCTAGAGAGTCATTTCAAATTTGCTGATCCGAATTAGGATCTGATCCGAAATATGCACTTTACCTTAGTTTTCAATATAACAGGAGCTTAAATTGTATAATGGTAAAGCGTCTTATGTCTATTATTACTAGTTTCTGAGATACAATGTTTCGAAAAAGTCGTATTGAACATTTTTATAGTGTCTAATTTTTAAACCAGGTACAGCGTGTATTGGCAGTTGCACTATCAAACATACCAGTTGAATTACTTTAATAAATAAAGTTGCTATTTTTATTTTACATCTAAAAAAATCATTTCTCTATTTAAAACCTTAAACTTTGTTTTCTCGAAATGTTCAAAATGGACATACGATCTTTTATTTTTAAGATACAAATTTATATAGTCCGAAATTCGAACGGATCAAGATTTGTCACAAAATATAAACGATGGAATTTCTAGAAAAGTTTATAGGATCCAAATATTATAGGTAAATGTATATAGGACATATTATAGGTAAACTTCAAAGGGATGTTTAAAATAAATTTAAAAGCTTCTTGCGGAGTTGTTCGACGATGTTGTTAGGCGAACGATGCGCGATATAAGCTGAACACACTGGTGCAATAAGACGAGCACGAACGATGACGATGATAAGAGTATACGGCGGAATATCGATGTTTCCAGCGGAGATTTAAATTCGCGTTAACGGTGAAACTCGGACGCGTCGAATTCATCGTAAGTTGTAAGCTCGCATGGCTCTCGCTCTCTCGCACCACACTTGCCCCCTCGCGCGTCACTTTTTTTTTCTCTGTTCGAGCGAACGGAAGTAACGATGTTACCATTCCGAGTGGTGGAGTTGGTAGGTTGCGGAAATACAATCACGGCTGAGCGAACTGGGTCGCACCGCCAACCTTTTTATCCGTAATTTACAGCAATATTTGGAATTCGTTCAAGGGAGATGAACGCGCCCCGGCATAAATCTAATTATAACGGGGTCGGGCTAGATTGCGGAGCTCCGCAACCCGGAGGCGTCCCGATATGAAAATGCACGGACACGCGGGGCTCCTCTCGCCGTGTGTCGGCGGCGATCTTAATGAAGTGCGATTGCGTGTATTTTCGCCGGCCGGATACAAAAGACGTCGAAAGATCGCACGGTACGATAAATAAATCAAGCGGCGCCGGTAATTTATGAAATTCCGCGATTACAGCCGTGTCGAGGCTCGGATCTGAGAGGATAAATGGAAGGGGGTGTAATGGTTGTGCATTTTCACCCGCGCGAGCGAAGATGCACTAATGTTTATCGGAGTTTCTCGTGTATTGATTACATAAGACACGCTAAGTACGCGTTATAAGGTAACTTATTTGTTTGAAATTTAATATTTTCTTTATTATTGAGATTTAATCGTATGTCGAACGGCGTCTATTATGAAAGATACACGAGTGAGTTTTTACTTTAGATATAAGGATGATTATTTTAGATACAAATATTATTATTTAATTTGTATACGCTTCTTCCATGGGATACTTGATAAATTTTTACATGCTTATATATATATTTTTTTTATTTATTTGTTTTTTATTTTGTTATGTACTTGTAAAATAGCGCTCTATTATTTTATGGCTTATATTCTTTGTTTTATATATTTCAGTTTTTATAAAAAAAATTCTATTTGTGAAAATAGGTATATATTTCAAGTTTATTTTATTAAAATTAAGGAAGAAAGAATGTGAATAAGAATTGGTTTTTCTTTAAAAGAATAAAAATGAATAAAGTAGTTGTAAAAATTGGAAAATAAATAAGAAAATGTCGAAATATGTAAAATAAACTTAAAGTTACAACGTAGTCTGGGCCATTCCATATGCAAGAGATGACCTATTTGACGTTACCGTTTTAGGAAACGTTGAATATTGAATGGAAAGATATCTACTAGATTTTCGTGATTGCATAAGTTCAGTAGGCCAATACACTTATAATAAAATGTGTGCCCTATTTCTTTCTTTATTAAAAAGTTATCAAGAATTATTAAAACTTCCCTCAATTTGAAAGATTCAGGTCACTGCAAAAGTAAAGAGTCAATTTCTTTCTTAATTTTCTGAAAGTCATATGCGTATACATTTGTCTTTATTGTACATAGAAATTGCAGTTAGATAATCCGTTAAATTAACAAGCAATGTGTGTGTTTTTCTCAAAACTGCATTTTTCTAAACAATGGCTAACACCTAACTGAAAAATTTTTTAACCGGATCGATATGCATATTTTTATATATTCTTTATCTGATAACGTTTTATCGATGAAATAATCAATTCTTTTTTATTGACAATAGTCAATCTTTTTGTGACATTTTAGTTCTACAAGTGTGTAAGCATGTTATTTTGTTATTTTGACAAACTTTAAGATTCTCTTACGTGTAGATAACTATGAATATAAAAAATAAGAAAGAAAATTGAGTTTGTTATATTTCAGATTATTATTTGAGGTTGAATTAGTGCTACCACTTAATTAAAATTCTTTTATTAACGTTATTTTAACGCTTTTATCAATAACTTATTTAATATTTTGATTTTTGTATAAAATGTTATGCTGTTAATAATATAAGTTTTTAATATTAAAACTTAAAACACAGAAATATGTTAACGGTTTAAAAAAAAAGATATTAAATTGACCTATTTTCCAACTTATTACAGTAATCTAATTATATAATCCCTTAACAAACTACTATGTTTTTGTGAAATAAGAACGTATCAAAGTTTGAGAAATAAGCTTGTATAATTTTATTACAGCGCGTACAAATGAATAAAAAAAATAATATCAAATTAGAAAAAGAGATAGAAGAAATACAGTATATCGGTCAAAGTATCGCATCGCTTAGGAAAGGGAAGTCGTTACTTTAATGAAGAAAGACGTACATAAATGTTATAAAACTTTATTTTAGTGCTGTTATTTTATGTTTTGATAGGAATGCTTTGGAAAAAGAAACATAGATTTAATGATTTAATTGTGTTGTTTCATATTATCGTTAACGATATGAAACAACGCAATTAAATCATTAAAATAAATAAATGCTATAAATTTTTATTTTAGTACTATTATTTTATGGTTTGATAGGAATACTTTGAGATAAAAATGATCTTAATGATTTAATTAAATAAATATTATTGACGATAATTATTCAACGTTAACTAAATCTTTAAGATCTTTGTTGTTTTTTCTCAAAGTATATCTATCAAAGCATAAAATAACAGTACTAAATTAAAAATAACTTTTATAACATTTATGTACGTCTTCCTTCATTAAAGTAACGACTTCCCTTTTCATAAGCGATGAAATACTTTTGATCGGTACTGTACATTAATACCGAAATAATAAGAAAAAAACTATCACTTTTCTCAGAGTACGGATACTCGATATACTTTACTGAATCTGTATGAAGCATCGCGCGTATTATTTGCAAAGAGTTGAAAATACTAAAAGACTCGAAACGCACGTATCTATCCGAACGAGCGAGAGAAAAGTATGAAACAATTATTTGAGAGATGCACATGTATTCTGTTCGACATACGCGTTTATGTGTATGTAGAGCATCGTTGCATCAAACATAATCTTCCGTCTCGTCACTGCGCATTGAAAGAGAGCGCGACCGATTTATATAAAAAAAAAGAGAAGTCGCATAACGACTCATCTATTTTCCTTTTCCGTCCCTTCCGCTCATTCCTCGTTATTAATACCACGCTGTGGAGCACTGTCAAGAAACATGTGTACCTGGCGCCATTAAAATATTCAAATCAAAGCGAACGCCACGGCTTTTGTGCCGCGCGCATCTCTCGTTCTCGATGCTTCCTCCCTTTTCACTCTCTCTTTTTTTCTCACACACACCCACACACTCGTTCCCTCCCTCTCTCTCGAAAAGTCGATTTTCATTTCGTTTCTTCGAGACCTCGTGATTTTTTCCTACAAGTAATCTGCGAAAGTGTAGTGACATCGTCGCAACGGTGATGTGTGCGATGTGTAATTTGTTATGCGAGAAGGTATTTTTGCGGTGGCGAGTGATTGACGGATATGGGGGGGGGGGGGGGGAAATAAAACGATGACGAGAGTCGCGTTATGCCCGTGTCACACTACGTATCGCGGACGCGGATCGGATTGGGATTACGGATCGCGGATCGGATGTCAGCCAATCACAGATGAGCTGCTCGTCTATGATTGGCTAGATTACGATCCGCGATCCGCAATCTCAATCCGATCCGCGTCCGCGATACGTAGTGTGAAGAGCACTTTATGCGGTTGAAACTCTTTGGGAATCGCTAACGACCTGTGTCCCGGTAATTGGGCCGCCGCACGAGGAACCGTCTGCGCGTGAGAGCAACGCGCGGGGGGGCGTCGAGGGGGGTGGTCGGGGCGTTGGCGCTGGATACGCCGTTCCGAACGCTATCCAACCGTATCCGGATATCGCTCAATAAGCGTGAACCGCTTATGGCACGGCGAGAGACGCGCTCTCCGTGGTGGGTAGATAAACATGTATCGGTCCCGAAGGCATTCGGTATTCGGTATAGGTGCGAGCGCGCGCACCTGCTCGCGTGCGCATCCATAAAGACGGTGGCGTCGTCTCGAAAAATCGCGACCAACCGAGCATGGGAATAATGCGCGTGACTTCCGAGGAATTTTAACTCCACGTGGGGAGAGAGGAGGTATAGCGTATCGGATGTGCAGCAGGTGCACATCTCTTGCCAGGCAGATGAAATCGCGTGCGTCGCGCGCGCTCGTTTTCGTGTTATCTTTGTCACGTCACATTTTCTCTGGAAGTTAAATAACGGATATTATCAACAAATTTGCACGAGCGTCACGCGTGCAGAGCTTATACCCGACATAATTATTTATTCATTGATTTATTTATGCAGCTATTTCGAAATCAGTCACTCTTGTAGCCTTGTTGATATTATATTTTAAATATTAATGAACAAGATGCCTCTTATTGTCTTTATTCATTTAGCGCGATTCGTTTATTAACTTTCAATACCTTTATTATTTTTACATATTTAGTCTTTTATTATTTTACACATTTTACAGCATTTAATTAAATCCATAAATTCAAATAAAATAATTTTAATTCTTTATAAATTTATTTGCACAATTTTCATTTATTATATAAATAGAGATTTTGTAAATATATTCGGGATTTCTTGTTCGATCAATATTTACATTTCTGTTGCGTCGCTTATTGAAATACATCACGAGTCTCGGAGAACATAAATCGATGTCGCAGGTGACAGCCAGGTAATTTCTTTTATGGAGAAGTTTCCGGGAGGAGGGGGGGGGGGCAACGCGGGTGGAGGCATTGCGGATTTTGAAGATGGACAACGGGAACTCGTGCCATGAACCGGAATCACGCGTGGGCCGTTTCGTTGCACATAAATTGTACATGCACGATCGATGCAGCCGATACTTTCAGAGTAGAGTAAGACTCGCCCGTCTCGTCCTGCCCGCGCGCGCGCATGTATGAGGCACGATGGCTACACGAAAAATCGCGTCGAGGAAGCGTGACGGGGTCGGATGTTGGATATATTCGACGTGAATTTCTACTGCCACGCGCGACGAGCGTATGTGTGGCATAACGTGAGAACTGACAAATACCGCGCGAGTGCAGTGGATTGCAGGATCTGGCGAAATTTCTGGGTGGAGACCGACCTTCGGTCCGGAGTAAGATCTGAAATAGCAGTAAATCGCAGCGCGCGACTATAAATCAATTTGCGCGTTTTGCGTTGCCAACGCTGCCATTATCGCGAGGCGTTTGTTCCCCGAACGAAAATATATCGTTTATATTTTCGCAATAGTAATTGTTGGAATGTTTCTACGTAAAAAAACGGAAAATTATGTAGCTAATTATATTTTATTTGTTGCCGTTGTTTGTTTATTGCTTTTTCATTATTTTCTTAATTATTCTCGACTTTGTTCACGTAATTTCTTTTTTTATTAATTACGATTTGTTTTATTAATTACAATTTGTTTTTTATGACAATTTACTGACAACATGTAATAAAATAAAAGTAATGGAAGTTGATATGCTGACAAAAAATTCACGCTTTTTTTCATAAATTGATATAAGTGATCGATATAGATCACTTATATATATTATTATAAACGCACGTTTTACATTAACCTGATATCATCCGCAAGTAAATGCGATACCGTTATTCATGTGTGAAATGCACACGATGCATTTTATACATAAATAATGCATTCAAATTTTACACTCCGAGGAAGCTCACACACGCGTGAAATTACAGTCGCATCCATCACCGCCGCCATGTATCTCAAAATGCATCGGTATAATGAAAATAGTTCGAAAATAAAATTCAAACAAATGCATCAAGGAAAAGAAAAAAAAGAAGGAAAGTGATATGCTAGGACAATGAAATATCAACGCGATGATTTCTCCGATACTGGAACGGTCTTAGGGAGAGGACCGAGGTGATTTTGCAATTCACATACCGTGGACACGTTGGGATATCTCCATAAGTATTCGTCCGCTTTCTGTGCGCATTTGCATCCGTATCGCATACAAACAGATAAAGTTGTGTCGTGCTTGCTCGCGCGTATGCATATATCGCGAGCATTACTCGAAAACTCGCGAACTGATCCGCGCGCGCGCAAGAGAGAGAGAGAGAGAGAGAGAGAGAGAGAGAGAGAGAGAGAGAGAGAGAGAGAGAGAGAGAGAGAGAGAGAGAGAGAGAGAGAGAGAAGGAAAAATAGAGAGCGGAAGAGATAAAGCACGGAAACACACAAACGTACGAGCGGCAACCGCGTAAAATGCACGTGCACCGTGTACGGAAGTACAGCCGTGCGCGTAGATATAAATAAATGTAATAAATAAATAACGATTGCGCGGGGCGGAGTCCCCCCCCCATATAGCACAAAAAGTCGAAACGACATTGCTGAGTGCATAATATGTTGAATATTAAGGTATAAATATCTTTCTAACGTTGAATCTAAGTTGATATTTTTTACATTGATTTTTTATGTTGATACAACATTGAAACAACATTGAACAAATTATTAATTTTTTTGCGCTAGTACGCAACGACGCCGCTATGCGGCGCATAACGGTAAGACCAACTCGTAAGTAAATTTGAGTTGGGAGCGAATATAAGCCGGCGAAACAAAATCGCGATATCCGCGGGTCTTCGGACAGTTATTCGGACCCGACGCTTCTTTTAGATCTAGACTTTATATCTAGAATTTTACCCCTTTTCACCTTAGGGATCGCGAATTTCTAAAAATTCTTTCTTAGGGTGCTTACGTCATGGAAGGAATATTATACTCCCCGAATTTCATGTTTAGGGATTGAGCTGGGCGTTGATGAATCAGTCAGTCAGGACATTTATTCTATATATAGATAGATACATTTAGATCTAGAATTTATAAAATTATTATTATTATTGTTATTATATTATAAAGTTAAAAGTTACAGTAAAATGGCGTCTTTCGTCTCTGCAAGCACCCTAGATGCTGCAAAATGAGAGGAGCAACATTGCAATATTGCAGATGTTGCAATGCAATGTTTTTGAGATGTGATTCAACGTTTTTGTGCTGTATGGACCTGTATTTGATAGTTGCCTTCAATCTGCGGCGTCGATTATTCGCTGATCATCGCGAGAGTGATCGCGTCGACGAAAAACTGCGCGGGAGAGAAGAAATTAAGGAAAAAAAAAGAGATTTTCCACGAAAGGCGGATGGCCGACGTGTGCGCTCCCTCAAAGGGACGCTTTTATTGGCACCGGTCGAGCTCCGTAGGATCGATCTAATTTGATCGAGCGCCGCGCATTCGGCGGAGCTCCCGGGACAATGACTGCGCGGTTAATCCATTTTTTTCTTAACTGTCGACTTTTTTGTCAATAGCGCACCGGTAATCCCGCGCGCGCAAGTCCGTAGGCATTCATCGATGGCGATCGGAAAATCGATCTGGCGCAGTCATGGAAAATGAAAAATGCAACTACAGACCCGAAATGTACGTTCTCTGCATAGTGGTATTAAATATTTTGCGAACGCGTATACTTGTGTACTTACACGTATGTACATACACGTGCGCGCCTATTGGAATTTGTGCACGTGCGTGTGTCTCATACGTTGACTAACGTAATGCGTTTCGAAGTAGTAGCTGCGCGTTTTACCATTTTAATGCAATACCATTTTTAATAATAGAATTATTATGGCCTTTCATATGTCTCTATTAATTAATCACATTTACGCAAGTCGTAACTTACGCTTAATATCACAACATTTAATATAATCTGTTAAATTGAAGCACATTTATACTTATAAGCCACAAGCAATGATAATTTTTCGAGCAAGGTGCTAGACCATATTAATATTTATTTTATTCCTTTTTCCCTCTTGTATTTTTATTTCAAAGCTCTTCAGTAGCACGGAAAAATATAAAAATAAATAAAATACTGACCATGTACCGCAAGTTACCATCGGGATGTATTTTTCTTCTCTCTCTTTTTTTTGCGTCTCACTGTAAAGGACGGTATTTGCATTTTCGAATTTTAAGTAAAACTATATAATACAGCACACTGCAAGCACCGGTTGGCCAAAAAGTAGAACGGGTGCAGCATGAAATGCATAAATCATAGTGCATCGTGATTTAAGAGTGATCTGCAAAAAAAAAATGGCACTCTTGGATATGCAAACATATTATTTGCATCTAGTCAATGAGTCACAGGCCGCACACACATACGCGAACGCGGCGCACACGTACGCAACGAGAAAAAGAATTTACAGCTCGACGGAATGCATATTTCATTGTGGAGCACGAGATAAGTGCACTCGGCTAAAAGAAAAAAAATGTGTAGCGGAACGAAGGCGCTAATGAAAATTAATCTTAAATAAGAAAGTGTATTAAAAATGACTGCAGAGTAAGGAGGAAAATTCACAAAGCGGAGCATAATTATCGCCCATTTATATCGGCGATAAAATTGGTCCTTTAACGTTTAATGAAGTGTCACGTAACGCTGTTAAGTGAGACCTGAACCTTACGTCTGCCATCGACTATTATTTGAAGTACGGGGCACACATTTTCATAGAAGTACATTTCACATACATTACGCTTCTTTATTCCCCGAGAAACCTGTCTGAGGGAGAAATTACTCCGAGGGAGAATTGGGGAGATACGGGGAGAGCGTTATTATAGCTAACCAGCGCGTTACAAATACGGCGTCTTGTATATTTATTGCGCTACTTTGAGAGTGAAGGGAAGAAAGTATAACGAACGCGGCAAGAGAAATTGATTCCGTGACGGATTACGCAATTTTTAATTAATGATTTTATTATTGTGCACGCGACTACCTGCAACGCGAGCGAAAATCATTTATATAATTAATTGGTGATTGTCTGATCTGCCCATTTTATAATATTGTTATGGTTTACTAAGTTTTTAGCAACGATAATTAATTGCGTTTAATAGAATATTAAATCGCAGTGATATCATTGTGTAATGAATTACAGTATTGACATCATTACTAATTAATTCGTGAGGCAATAAACTAACAATTCCTGAATAAAATTATATTACGTAATAAGAGATAAATTTTGGAATGAATAATATAATAATGCAATGAAATGATTTTGGAAATACAATATTTCAATTATTATATACGTAGAACAATATTTAAGACAGAGACTATTCTTTTCTAGTTCAGTTGATAACTAATATTTAATATAATTTGAGCAATAAAAGTTTCGATAAAAAAATCGGTGCTAAGATTTGTAAGATCAATTATTTGTAATTTTTATCTTTAAATGGAACTTTTAAATAAAAAATATTTTACAATTATGTTATAATCTATGGTAAAAATTTCTTTTTACTAATACTTTTATCGCTTTATATATTTATTAGTAACTAGAGTTATAACTGGTCGCGCTGCAAAAAAGTCTTCTCTGAAATGCATGCTCGATTGGAAACCAATCGAATTTAAAGTCGGGTTAAGAAGAAGCGAGTCACCATTACTGTTAACAGCGCGTGCTAAATGCGTTCCGCAGTTTCTGCCACCTGTAATGTGTATATTTATCACGATACTTCGCGGGAACAAAGGAGAGAATAGCTACGCTCCTGTATACACACCGGAACGGATTCCGTTAACCGGTGTGCGGTGGTACAAGCGGGTAGATCGATTTCAATTGGTTGATTGTGCTATGCATTCTCGGATTTCCTTCATGAACGCGACGAGTTAATTTATTTTATTCCCCCGTATCTATCCGGGTCTTCGCTATGCAGCGCGGTACCTCGAGTTCGTTCTTTCAACGCATCATATACGCTGGCCGTTATGAAAGAATCAGATATAGGCCGGCGAGAAATTATGTAACAAAGGATCGGGACGCACGGATAATTCCCTCCTCGTGTATTCCCACTATGCGATTATTTTTGGATCCATCGGTTCGCGATGCGTTCATCAACCGAATGGACGATGAAATCGATTAGAGTGTGTGGGGCGTGGTTATTTCAACCCTTTCGCGTGTCGTCGCTGCCGATGTCTGCTCTCCGCATCTTTCCTTATACTTTATTTCTCTGGTGAATTCCTTCGGAAATAAATATCCGCTGTCCTATAACGGGGAAATATGTACCGGGGACGGATGACATGATATTTGTTTTACCGCGGCGCGGCGCTCGCGCCCCGAAAGGTCGGGATAGAAAAGGGTGGGGCGAAAACGAAAGAGAGATTGTATCTGGAAGCTGTA
Organism: Temnothorax nylanderi; assembly: GCF_030848795.1. Lineage (NCBI taxonomy): Eukaryota > Metazoa > Arthropoda > Insecta > Hymenoptera > Formicidae > Temnothorax > Temnothorax nylanderi. Next base: position 157,673 of record NW_027249372.1, on the reverse strand, counting down.
AAGTGCAAGGGTATTTATCACTTTGCTAAAGCAGCTTAATGATCCGTGGGAGCTCCTACCGAACGGTATCCTCCTGCGCGCGTAGCGTAGCTATTCCACCGTCTAGGAGACATTAACATGCCAAGCGCCACTTGCAGATAAAATATTTACGGAATGATAGAACGCTTTTAATCGAAAACTTTGTAATAATGCCGTAGGGAGTGGTTCCAATTGTTTGCAGAAAATACAAATATTTCTACCGGGTATATAGCGTTAAAAAGGATTTGATAACAATGTTCATTATGTTTCTTTCAGAGATTATAAAGGACGAAATTTAAAGCCACCGCTATTCATAGGCTATACGGCGTAAGGAGCTTTTGCCTCTCTTTAAACGGAACATCAATTATCCGTATCCTGATTATCCGTAATGCCAATTAACGGAATTTCCTCAATTAAGGAATATGAAGATTTTACGGTTCTTGAAGCAAATTCCCTCTTATTTTGTTAACTTAAGTCCGATTGTATTTTTCTTGATAAAATTTGGAAAATACTAAACTCTTACGATCACTTTTTTAATTTTTTTTTACATTTTATAAATTATAACTTTGGAATAAATATGTGTAGTGTTTTTAATGTAACAGTAATGCACTAATTGTATTGTAATTATTTTTTCTTATGGAAGATTCTTTAGTCTTCTTTATTCAATCTAATTAGTCCAGGGGAATTCTCTTAAACAATTTGATCAGCGCTTCATATATTTATGTGAAAAGATCTGTCTTTATATATATAAGATACTCTATGAAATTTCTTAAGGCGAGAAAGATTGAAAGCACCGTGTAATAAGCTCTGAAGGCGCTATCAATAATTCTCCCTTCAAGCGCGAATAAAATTGCAGCCGGTGGCTATGTAATACCCTTTTCGCGAATGCATCGCATAAGGTGGACATGGCACGTTCGCGTTTGATACGCTTTCCACGGAACGTGCATCACGTTTGACGCGTTAAGCGCGTCTCGATTACTTACTACATCATCGATTCATATCGTTGTCGTTGCCGGGATTTGCCGTAAGCTGCTTTAAATTTCCGCGACGACGCGCGCTGGCTGCCTGGCTCCCTCCGTCATTGAGCCTCGTGGAACCCCCTCTCTCCTTCTCCCTATCTCTGTCTCTCTCTCTCTCTCTCTCTCTCTCTCTCTCTCTCTCTCTCTCTCTCTCTCTCTCTCTCTCTCTCCTCTCTTTCGCTGATAATTGGTCGGAAATCGAATTTGCCGCTTAATGAATCTCCCATTACGCGCAATGCGCTATTAGCGCACTCGCGTAATTCGACGGCACGCCGGGGCGATGCGATGCGCGTTCTCTCCCCCTGAAGCGCGCGTTACCCTAGTTTCAACGATCGGGTATACGGAAAGTATGCAAGAATTCGCCGATGGCTATTCCCTCTCGATCTCTATTTATCCATCTCCCCAGGCATCCCTTCCGCCACTCCTTTCTTTCCCGCTGCATCTCTGCCTCTTCTTCTTCTTCTTCTTCTTCTTCTGCCTTCTCCATTCTTCTGGCAACACGGCCAATTCTGTTCCGTGAATCGTTTTTCTACTGTGCAATCGTTTCTCTTTCCTACGGTTCTTCTAGCCGGCTTTTAAACGGCGTACATACACCGTCCTCTCCTAACTTCCTCTATAAAAGGCTCCGGCGAAGAAAATATCCGCAGACAGTGGGTAAACATTCAAAGCCTCATCTCGGAAATTGCGCGAAACTGTTCGAGGCATTGCCAGTTTTAGCCGTCGTGACGCTAGTTGATGTCGGGGACGAAGAGAGATTGGAGAAGGGTATAGTTTAGGAAATAAGGCGAATAAGGAAGAGCATGGGGCGGGGGGACGTAAAAGATCTTATCGTCGGAAAAAAAATGTCTTCCCTCTTCCGGATTTCGCAGTCTATTGGAGCTGCTTGGAAACTAAGTCGATGGCAATCGACCGCCATCAAACCGCGTTTTTATATGTTTTACTTAATGTGAATCGTGAAAGGAAAATAAACGGTACAAATTTCGTAGAGAGATTTATATATATACATATATATATATGTAGTTTACGATATTTGAAATATCCATTTTAAAACGATACGTTACGGTTTGTTTTGGTCGAAAATTTGTAAATCGATTGAATATTAACGCGAGAAATATTTAATGCAATTTCCGGTGAACGAAATTTACATTTATGTGAATAATCATAAGTTTTCAGTTCACATCATAACTTATGGAAATTAATTTAGCGATGAATAAAAATAATTATATTTGATACGGAAATTATATTTGATACACGTTCGGCCATTAGACGGCTTACAAATTTTGATTTAAGTTGGTAACAAAAGCTGCATAAATTGAACTATATTTACGTTTTATGTTGTACGTTTATGAATATCTGCGAATATAAATATTACATTCTGCTAAAGTTAAATTTATTGCGCAAAATGTATACATAAAGTATTGTATTTGATAAGAGCAAGAAATAGGTAGGTTAAGTACACATGAGGACGAAAAAGTATTGAGTAGCATGAACGCAAGAAACCGTGAAGCGATAACGGGAAGGGGGCTGGAGGAAACAGGAAGAGAGAAAACACTCGTGTAAGAAATAATCGGTGGTAGAGAACAGGACAACATGAAATGTATCCAATGCGACATATAAGAAACAGATATGTCAGAAGAAAAGAAAGATAGATCTAATTGTAAGATAAAGTAACTAATTCGTTGCTCAATATAAATTCTAAGTTGGGAAGAACTAGGTAAATCATATTTTTTATTGCTATAATAAATAAGTTATTACAAGTTTAGCATGTTCAAGATGTTAGAAGTTAATGGGAAATTTTACTTAGACTTTATTTAAAAAAAACTCGGTACAATCCATGGATTGCTATACGAAGAGATTGGAGAGGTAGCGTCTAAAATTGTTTGTGAAACCAGGACAAGAGATTCATCTTCAACGATAAGATCTTGCTGAGTCGAAGTTCATTACTGAATCTCGGCCGGATCTTCGTTAAATAGCCTGAATACCTTTTCCGTTTCGGTAGGGACAGAAAAAACGGTTTCATTCAAAAGAAGGCTATTTAATTTGCCGAACCGTAATGGTGTTCCTGCGATAGATTTTCTTCTGGTGATTTACATGGTATATTATTGAAACGGAATGTGATTTATCGCGGAAGAATCTAAACTATTGATAATTTGAAATCAAATTTGATTACGGTTAATGCAAAAAGTTTATCGTTTTTTCTTTCATCAAGCTTTGTATTAAATTAAGTTACAAACTAAGTTTTTTTTGGAAAAAAATTAAAAAAGTTTTTCCTACATGGAAGAAAGATTTTTGTGTAGAAGTATTATTGTGACAGCAATTTAATTTATTTGGATTTTGCTAAAATTTGTTTTTACTGTCGGAAATATAAATATAAATTGTTTTCTTTTTAAACAAAACACTTTAACGATAAATATTTTTATTAAGAATTTAAATGTGAAAATAAATATTTTTCCTACGATTTTATATAGAATTTTTATTTAATACTATAAAACGTTTTGCGGAGATATCTGCAAGTATTATGCGATTGTTTCTCGCATGATCGCACAGATTCAATGTGAGCAAAGTATAAATACACAATAGGTGGGCGTATGTTGAACGAGCCGAACCCAATTAGTAATCTAAGCGAGTTAGTGACCGATATCTAACGCTTCTCGAACTGAATAGGGCAGTGTACAACAATACCGCTATTCGCTGTCCTGTTACGCGAAGCGACAGGGCTATGTCATCCCGACAATAACAATTTCTGTCATTTACATTAATACATCTCACGGGCGTCTTCCGACAATTTCGCAATCATTAACTAAGCGGTCCCTAAATCCACGTCACTCAACTGCAACAGTGACTATCCATCTAGATTTTACAATCACAGTATATGTGAGTAGTTTCTTGTCCCTGGAACAGCGTTTCAAGTTTGTAAATGTAAATTAATTTTCTTATTGTATTTAAAAATTTGGCATTTTATATATGTTCTATTTACACAGTCTAAGATCATATTTTTTGTTCACAAAACCACAAATCGAAAACACTGTTGAAATAGAAGTATATTTTGCAAAAAGCATTGCAGTTGCTTTAGTTTATCTCCGAACAAAGGATGCTTTCTACCTGAAAGTTGCAAAATGATATTTTTGAATATGAAATTGTTAAATAAAACGATATTCATGTTAAGTGTCTCTAATTGGAATAATATATTTAACAATAAGTTTATATCCTTTAATCATATTCTATATTCTTCAAAGAAAATGTAGAATTTAAAAATATGTCTAAATTAATTGCTACTTGTTGTAAGATATTCTAAACATACACAAGCATACACATACACACGCACACACATATAAATATAAAGAAGCACTTATTTTTGATGAAAAATGGCTGGCTTTGCAGATGAATAAATTCTCAGAACAATCTGATCGAATAAACCACGCGAAATAGTGCATATAGCTACAATATTTTACATTTGACGTGCAGTACGATGAACATATTTTTATATTGTGGCAGAACGACAACTGCGGTCACTTAATTTATATTACATTTCAATCGTGCATTGATATTGATATTGTATCAGTAACAAATTTATTTACTACGTTAAAAGATAATAAACATTGAATGTTATTCATCTAATATAAAGATATATCAATAGGTATATCAATAGTAATCAAAATATTGTGATAAATTATGATATAAATATAAAATTATAACAATATTGTGTTTCTAAGTACGTAATAAGAAATCGTTTAGCCATTTTAAGAATAATTTTTAATAATAACTTCTTTAGACGTCTTTAGATTTAGATATGAATATTGTATTAATCTGTGATAAATATGAAATTGCTTTCTTCTGAAAGGAGCGATTTTAAGTACCTATTATATCTTATCCATTTTATTTTCGTCCAAACACGTAATTATTTTTGCAGGAAGAAAAAAAATACATATTTATTTATATCCAACTCGGAGGGAGAGGGGAGAATAAAAAGAACTTGGGCGTGGATTCGTCATAACGAAATCCATATAATAATTGCGATTATTAACGAAGTCGCGGTCACACGAGATTGATTGAAGAGGTTCGATTAAAGCGTCATGGTGCCCAATGTCCAGAACTGGACGACGCGCGCCGCGGCGACGACGTGGCGATCGATGGAATTCAATTTTCCGCGAGAAAAAGTCCTTCAATCTCGCTTTAGCAGGTGCTTAGAAACTATACGGGGAATATAAAGGCATATATGGGCGGAGAGATCTTATCGTCACGGGCAGACCTCTTCTTTCCCGATTTCGATGGTCAATCCTGTCTACGAGCGGTACCGTCGTTCGGGGTGCGCCGCTTTCGTCGGATAATCCCCCCTGATAGCTCTTCTTGCGATGGCACTGACCGTTTTTAGGCTTCCTACATCTTTCGGAAGAACGCGCGAAAACGGATATTGATTGTTATATGCTTCTTCTCGTTCCACAGTAACCACACCGTTGCCGCCGGCGGTATCTTCAAAATATTTTTTAACAAGATGGCAGGATCTTAATAACGTCCATTGTTCACAATATTTTTGACAGTACATGACAACACTTAAATACAATATTTCTTTCTTTCTTATTTCTTTGCTATCTTTTTTTTGTTATATGTTCTCATAATTAAAAATATGAAATAGACTTTTACACCGCAGCATATAATAATAAAAACGATTAAACTTTTACATAGTACAAAAATGATGAACTGCGAAATGATGAACTATGAAATCAATATCTTTTTTTAAAATAATTTTTGATAACATTAATTGTTTCCTTTTGTTTTAAAAGCTTGAGATAATGAATATCTACTTTATATACGCGCAAGTGTGCGTGTCATATATAAACTATTTTTATTTAAAATATTAATTATAATGTTCTATATATTATCAAGTACGTGATCAAATTATCAAGTAATCAAGATTATAATATCATGATCTTTTAGTATTTATCAAATTTATATATTTAAAAAATATGATAAGAGATAAAGAACTATGCATTTTTCTCTCAAATCTTCATTTGTATTCTCGTACAAACGATGTACGTTATCATCTAATTTTCTCGAGATTTCAAGAAGCGCATTCAGTTGGGAAATACTACGTACGTATGAACTCCTCTCCCAGGTGCTTTTAATATTGATGCTCTTCGAGTCCGGCGTACTACTTCGGACTGAATTTAGGGTTCCTCGTAACCTTTCGCTATGTCGGCCTCTTGTGCTTCCTCGCGAAGGGATTATTTTAAATCTTTTCATGTACAACGGATAGAATACACGATAAAGCTTGCAACGATATATACTATATTAACGACCCTCTCCATGTTATACCATTTTGTAAAATACAGCTCCATTAAAATTACAGGTTAATGGGTATCGACCATCCAGATGACACATAAAATATTTTCTCGTTAAGATAAAAGATTCTGGCCTGTTATAGCTACACATAAATAACGGATTGTTGCAGACGAATAAATTGATTATTTGTTCTTAGACGTTACAAAAAGTAATTTTGTAATTTTAAAAGTAGTCAGTATTAAACTGCATCTAATACATATATATTAAGATTTTAATTAAAATATATGTAATTATCGTAAAGTTTGCAATTATATCGTACATTCAATATTAAACGTGTCTTATTTTCAGTTTGATACAATGTCTGATGCAATGCTCCCTTCGTGAAATGAATAAAATTTAAAATCAAGAATTTATATTTAATTTCAAGCATAACACACATCTCTACATATATTTGTTCTCGCTGTAAAAGCACAACATGTAAATAAAAATGTATCTCTAATTGATACGTATACACGGTAATTAGTTTACAAAACGATAAAGAAAACAATGATGATAACCGAGACGGAGATAATAAAAAAGATAACGTACAGAAGCCAGAGATGCCGTGAGCTGTCATTTGAAATAAAAGAGTTAATTACATTTGGTTTCCTCCGGTCGTTCCCTATTTTCCAACGTTCTGCGCTGCAAGTTCTTCCAGAAAAATTTTTACCTTCATTTTTTATGCAAATTTCTCGGTACTTCTTCCAGTGTGTATATATATGGTACACACTGGACATACGAATTCATTATAAATATTTCGCTTTGCTATTTTCAAAATACTCTGTTTATAGACGTTGATTCGTAATGTACAGGTGCGTTCCAGTTCAATAGAAGCAAATTTAGCATTACTTTTCCATATGTTTACCGCGGTCATTAATTTTTATGCATTTTTTAATTTTAAATTCAACAGTCAGTCGCTCTGTGCTATTTTCACCCTCTATATATCGCGGTCGAAAATAGATCCTTGCCTCGGACAGAAAATCACTTTAAATCTCTTTAGTGTCTGGCACGTTTAAATGCGCAATAAAGTTAACTAACTCGTGACGCGTGTCCTGTCCCGAGTGAACGACTCGCCCGCTCGGTTTTACAGACTGCGAACTTCCGTTTGGCGAAATGCGAAAATGGATACTGGCCAAGTAGTATCAACGTGAAATATTTTCTTGCGGAGATACGTTTTCTGATCGACTCCATAGGATATTTCTCTACGGTATATCCCTTCTGCGAGCAAATATCACATCGGTTTATGCCGCGCGCGAGAAAGATGCGAAACGAACTATCATGCGATGCTAGAGCTAGAATAGTGACACATGGAGGAATATTTCGGAAATGGATATATTTTTAAGCTTTAATTTCCATATTGTTATCTATTACATCTATATGTTTACGACGATTGAAATATATTGAAATATATGTGAAGTCGATTTATACGATGTCACCTGTACTTCTGATGCAAATACTTCTCGGTTTATAAATATCAAATGTTTTATGCATCGCGGTGCTCTTCATTCGACACGTATATTTTTCTCTATCGTCTCTAAGAGATGGCGCGGAGCGTGACAAAGGGGTAAGAAATATGTGGTTATCAAGGGGGATCTAAACGTCTTTGGGGTTCACGATCAATTCCGGTCACGAGCCCTACAATCATCTCACGGCACAGTCGTCGGATTATTCTGGCTGACGGCGCTTCTTGGGGCTTTCAGGTGGTCCGAGTCGAGCGGAAGTACGTACGATGGTTACCGGGCGTTATTGACGCGCCGTAGTTACTGACCGTCGCGCATGTATGTGTATATATTTGCTGCCAGTTCCTGGCCATTGCAAGTTTAGTCACTATTCGTTATGAGCGTCCGATACGTACTAATAGTTGTCAACATTGACGCTTCGCTGACGTCACAAACCTATGCCTAATTTGGCGCAGGTGAATAGGTACGCACCTCCCGCGCCTCGTGCGAGATGCTAATTAACCGCAGGGTGATGAAGGCCAGGCAAATGGCAATATTCGTTGTTTAGCTTCTGAACCGATATCGCACACGATAAAGCGACCGTGTTAGCGCGGATTTTACGGCAACGAAATAATTAACGCAAAAATGTTTTAGGATGTAGAGAACTGTGGAGATTTTGAAAAAGGCAGGTCGGAATAAACATATATGATGTTATTTACAAAAATAGAAAAGCACCCTTATAAAACAACTTTTTTTTTTACGAAGAAACGAATATCCATCTGCAAAAATGCCGGAAACGTACACAATGCGTATTGTAATAGAATGAAAGTATTGCCTTACTGAAATATTTATTAGAATATAGCAAATACGATATTTTAATATTATTTCGTAATATTCTAGTACCGTTTACTCGAAGAAATTTAGACGTTTTTATAAAAACATGTATTTGCAAACTTGATCGCATTTTTGTAAAAAATATGAAGGTTTTATTTGCGTGTAAATCTGCAAGTCGTATATACAGGGAAATAAGGAAGTTGTACTTTCGAAATTATACATGCATTATGGTAACTATGATAATGTAATCGTGATAAAATTTGCAAGTTGCTGGAATATTACTTAGCGTTGGCGTGGAATGAAGGAAAAAGAGATTAAACCAACTTACACCTCATTTATTATTTGTCATTTTTTTATGACATTCCACGTTTTTACAAGGGACACTCCCGGGCGCTAAATCGCGCGAAATATTTCAAGTTTGATGGGACATATGTATACGTCTTTTGTTTGCAGGATTAATATTGTCAAATAGTTACGTATGCAGAATTAAGACACGAGCAATTAATGTAATAACGAGAACTGTGTGGACTGCGAAGCGAGTAGTAGGTATACGCGCAGCAGTTACTGTTTGTATTCTGTGGACGCGCGTATCAGTAGTTGCGGATCGCTATGTCGGACAGTAGTTTCTAACCGTTATGAACGGGCAGTGATTACTGTTCATTATATACGGACAGTAGTCACCGACTGTTATGACTAACAATTGCGACAGATGCGTTAGCAATCTATATTCCAATTACGGTATCATATGAGAACGTATAGCGAAATATTCAATTTTATTATCTAAATGCGAATGGAAATGATGAACATAACCATCTGCGTTGAAAAACTAAAAATAATACGCGAGATTAATAATAATAATCATGACGCGCATATTTTTTTCCACGTTTTATTTTTTATGGCCCATTTTGGTTTATTGCATTAAATTTTGAACGCACTTGAACAAATTAAAGTTAATTTTTTTATCAATATATGAATTTCTCTCTCTCTCTCAATATGAACTTTACATGTATGTAGTTTTAAATTTAGTTTTAAATTTTATTATTTTTTATTCTTGAAATTATAGAATTATTTTATTTTATGCGATTTATGATATTGGATTCAACAATCATTTTCACATTTGCAATTTATTACATGAAACAATTAATGCAAATGTTAAAATTCTATCTAAATATTGAAATTATAAAGGTGAAGATTGTTATATGTATAGAATAAACGATTAGAATAAGATTTCTCTTTGAAGTGAGTTTGAACAAGAGTTCAATGTGTCCCTCTCCGATTTTGATGAGCTTTTAATATGTTATTTTTTGATATTCTAAGGTATTTAATATTATTGGATTTTCTCTTTCGGTGCGAATATCTTCGAAACTATAAGAAATAGAAAAAAATTTTTTAAACAAAAGTTGAATGGTTTGAAGAGTACTTTTCAAACAATGACAGAAAAATGTTTAGTGATGGTGATATTTTTAAAAATAAAAAAAATTTTGTTATTATTTTAAAGTACTCTTCAAATCACTTAACTTTAGTTAAAAAAATTTTTTTTTCTATCTCTTGTAGTTTTGAAGATATTCATCCCGAGAGAGAAAATTCGATTTATATTTTAAAGGGATGTTTCACCCCCTAAACATGCGATTGGACATATATAAAAAAATATGTCTCTTATTTTCGTCTAGAAAACAATGTTAAAAGCTCATCAAAATTGTAGGGGGACACTTCGGACTTTTTTGTGAGTAAGAACTTTGCCTGATTAGTCAAAGAAGCATATAGATACAAAGTGGAAAAAGTTATTAGAAATAATTGAATTGTTTTTCTCTATTGCCAGTTAGTAGAATAAATATAATATCTTGGGTTATTAGAAATAACTTTTTCTCTCTTTTCGTGAATAATGTGGTTCGCAGATATTGAATTATATTTATAAATCTTCTTGGCTGCTCGCAGGTATCGTGGATTAAGCGGAAGAATGCAGTGTTACACGAGCTACTGACCGTAGGACTGACGACATACGCCAACGACGAACGCTTTCAGGCAATTCATTTCCACCACAGCGAGGATTGGACGCTTCAAATAAAATACGTCCAGCCGAGGGATGCCGGACTGTACGAGTGCCAAGTGTCCACTCATCCGCCCACGAGTATATTTCTGCTTCTTGAGGTCGTCGGTAAGCATAAGACTTTACCACAAAGTTATATACTCACATGTTCGTAATTTTATGATTACGAGTGATTTGTAACACCCTGCCTATTATATTATTCTAGAAAATATTATTTTGTGTGTATGTGGATCGATGTATAGTACAAAATTGATTTTAATTTTATTATTCATGCTACACTTTTGTGTATAAATTTGTATATATATATATATAATATCTATAAGAATAAGATGTTTTGCTTTCCTATTATTTCATTTCCCACATTTTATGTGCTTGTAAATGATGAAAGATTTAAAAGATAATAATAAATGGATTATAATTAAATCGATAAATTATACTCTTTGTTAAAGAAACCTTTAAAAAGTTTAAAAAAACATTTAGCTCGTAAATCATGCCATCTGTATTTTTTTCGGGATTCTCAATTGTCTATTTATATCACAGTCATAAAAACTAATAAACTAATGAAATATTATTCCTTCCAGTAAGAAAAAATCCAAGAAACACTTCATCAGAATTTTCCGTTTATCAATATTTTTCCACACATTTTGCTTTCATCATCTTTACGTATTTGACTCACGTATTATACCGAGTATAGATATGTACGGTGCGGCGCACAATGCGTGCGCAAACCTATGAGAAAAACGCGCAAGCTTTCCCGGGGTGCGGCCATATAAATATACGCCCTGTATATCTTAGCTCTCTCTATGAAAGGAATAGGAGTCGTGAAGAGTGACCGTATATGCGGAAAATGCCGTAATGCTTTTGTCCATTTGCTGATAAGAGCGCATCTATGAATATAGGGCGAAAGCCTCTCTTTTCCGTCGCTTGTAACCGTCTGCCTAGCGGCCTCGAGACGATTTTACGCACATCTGCATATTTTTCTGGACATTCCTCGCGTAGCTTGTCTATCGCGCCATAAGCCGGGGGGGGGGGGGGGACAATAATTTTTAAGTCTTTCCACGCGAGCGGAAAGCCAGGCTGTCTCACCTGGCGATCGACAGGCACTTTTATTTAGATTTTATTAAGCGACGGGCGGAAAGAGGGATCGATAGCGTGAAAAATACTTTTCCCGTTGTTGTGTGCGGGAATTTCGCGAAATACGCTCTCGATGCGACGCGACGCCCGCTCGCGCTCTCGATGCACGCGCACCAGCCAGCCGCATATTTGCATTTAGATTCGGCTTTTTCCGGCGCGCATCTCTTATGCGCGAGGCTATCTAATTTCCTCGGGATTTCCCTGGTTCTTTTTTCGTACGTTGTCGTACGCGTCGTACGGTGGTACGCGGTTCCGCCACCCTTTTCCTCAGGATGCTCTCGATATTTATGCTTTCGCAACACGCGCTGTTTAGTGTCACCTCTTTACCCGCAATCAGTTTTTTCAACTTCAGCATTCTGCGCGCTCGCGAACGATTTAAAAAATTCTTCCAAGCAATGACTTTCAAATATCAAGTATGTTACCAAGTATTGCCGACAAATTAATTTACGACTTGTCGCGGTTTTTATAATTAACTATTTATAATAGTTTAAAGAAATTTTTGATATTTACTTAAATTTAAATTACCATTTATTGACATTTAATTATATTAAAAATACAGAATAATAGTAATCGTAAATGTAGGGGAGACCAGGGACAAACGTAACAATTTTCTCATTTGTGTTGATATCTTCGATTTGCTTGTTTATATATAAACTTTTTCTTTTTTATAAGGTAAATACATTCTTTACTTACATTATGGTATAAATAAAATTTATCCACATTTACGTACATTAAATAATTACGTAGAAAAATCAAATTTTATGAAGATCGAGATTTGTTACGATTGCCCTTACCCCTAGGGCTGGTTGTAACAGAGCTCAAGGTTGATTTTAACAAGGTAAAATATAAAAAAATGAACATATAATTAATGTAGCGAAACATTTTAGTTTTTAAAAACTTTTTTCAAATAGTTCTGGATATTTTTAATTATTTTAAACAGATATATGTTGCTAAACCTCTATTTGTCTTTCTTTTCCGTATATTCGGCATTCTAAAATAATATATAAGAATATTCTTATAAAATAAATATATATAAATGAATAGAAATCAACACCAATAAAATCAACAATTATTGCTTTTGGGACAAAAGTAACAGACTATTACTTCTGTCCCGACTTATATTTTTGCCACAATTGGTCAAATATTCATTGTTATAAAATAACCTAACCTTTAAATAAGTATCAAAAACTACTTAAAGGAATAGTGACTTATTTATAATAAACAATAAATAAGGTAAACCAAATTTCCAATAAAATATTGAGAAAATAAGAAAACACAAAATACTTATTTGACCGTATTTTTATGGCATCGACACAATAGACACACAACTTCTCAATCTCATGACAGAGCTTCGAGCGCTACTGAGGTGAGGGAAGGGCTCAAAAGACATTATATAGATTCGTACATGAATGTTATTTTTTTAGTAATCGCGTTTGTTACGTTCATCCCGCGTTACTTTTGTCCCTGGTCTCCCCTCTGCATTATTTCAAGAATAGAATTATATACTATCGAGTATTGACATTTATACGTCGTTGTATATTGAAACAAACGAAAAAAAATAACTCAGTACGAAAGGCAGAAAGAGAAGTTTTTGCTATAAAACAGAAATATTTATTTATCTGAATTCAAATATTTCTTTTGCTATAACAGCTTTTCCTGTATAAAGTTTTATATTATATCAACGTTAATAGTCGTTACATGCCAACAGATATTGCCTGGAGCAAGCAATATTTCACAAAGTTAGTATGGAAATCTTTACGTGCGTGCAACGAAAACGAAGTAAGCTCAAAACACAACTGGATTAAAAAGTAAAAGATGAATCTGTCTATTCGAGCGGAATTTTTTATATGGCAATATCCTGTCTGGAATAAATATCTGAATAAGAAAAATACTCTATATATCAAATAATAGAGTATTTTTTATTATAATTAGAATATCCTTGAAAAATATATGTCTTCTTACAAGGAAGTACACGCAAATGTTCTTCTTTGATTTTGATAAACTTTGGATATGTTATAATATAGATATAATAAAAATAAGAAGTATCTACGTATTTTTTTATAAGTCCTTTTACACACGATAAGGAAGTTAAACATCTCCTTGAACAAAATTGATTTTCATATTTCTAAGTGTATATCATTTTAAAATGGTAAGAAATGAAAAAATGTTTTAAACAAAAGTTTTATGGTTTCAAAGACATTTTAAAAGGTGTATTCAAATCTTGATAATATTATATTATTCAAAATATCCGGAACATTCTGTTATTTCTGAGAATTAAAAAACTTTTTATATCAAAATTAAAGATTATTTAAAAATAATTCTCGCTATGTATAAAGAAATTCTGAAAAATAATAGTAGAATGGTCGAAAAAATATGATATTATTGAAAAATTTGAATGTATTGTTAGAAAGTTGTTTTGACACTACAAAACTTTTGTTAAAAAAAATATATTTTATATCTGTTTTTTCATTTCAACGATGTACGTATATAAGAGCACTTATAAGAAAATAGAATGTTTCTTATTTTAAAATAAGTATATAAATAATTGAGTGCCTCAATTTTCTTTATTATACACTATATATATGTATTTAAAGCTCATCAAAATCGAAGGAAAAAGCTTATGTGTGTGTGTGTGTGTTTTCCTGTTAGTTTTCTTTTGAAAGGATTCTAAACTATTTGTTAAACATTTTCAGAACTTTTTTGTATCTTTCTTACACTCAACAGTGTATTTGATAATTACGACTTTATAAATTAAATATGATTAGTATTCTATTTTACGAATATAAATTTTTATGAATCACTTTTACATATTTTTTATTGATTTGTAGCTGATATTAATTTTTACTGTGAGATATAACACTTATTTTGATATCTTTCTCTACAAGATACAGAAATTACCCAGTAGATACTATATATGCATTTGTTTACATAATTTCCTCGCTCTTGTTATTTCTTATCGAATTATATTTACATGTGTGTACCTTTCTCACTGCTCCTCTTTCATATTTATGTACCCTCGTCTGAAATACATTGGACACATTTCTACCCACACGCGCTTTTTCTATTATCCTTAACATCTCGAAGGACGAGGGTAGAAACAATTTAAAAAATTGAATCAAACTCTATAGTCTATATTGATCAAACTGCCGTATTACATTAATATAATAGCGTAACGCAAATATTTGAGGTAAAAAGAGATCGGTTTGACTTACTAAATTTTCAAATTATGATATCAATGCTGCAATATAACAATATGTCTCGATAAGCCTTACTTAAGTATCAGCTAAATAAAGTTGATTGATTTCTTTATTGATTGTTAAGAGAACTGTTCATAAATAAAAAAGTATAATAATATAATTTATACTTTAATATATGCGACACAAACTGTGCTATATATATATATATATATATATATATATATCTTTTTATACATATATAGTAATCAAGTAGCATCTCTCGATTTACTTTCATAGGACGAATCGCTCGCGCTCTGATTATGCTTTCCTGTTTATGCACGGGAGTTAATTTATGCCAAGTTGTTTATAATGTGTACTCTAATTCCTGACAGTCTATATTTTATGTATGCAGCACCGTAATTTTCTCGAGATGTCGGTCCGTGTTTTTGCCTCTGAGGCGTCTTGGCGCGCTACACGTAACTAAAGTCTTTTCTTACGTGCCTTTAATATTTATATTTTTCTCCGAAATGCTCTCGTTTGCTGAATTTAGGGTATTTTCCCGTTATTGATCTTTCAATCGCGTTAAAGCGCTAAAAACGTCTTGATAAATTATCTATTGGTCGTGGTATTTCGGTGTTTGACGAAATTATCAGAAGTATTTTTGCATACTTGTGCTCTCGTCTTTTTGGGGCAAAATAAATTTCTACTATTCTAAATAATAGATGTTTGTTAAATTAATCCCAAAGCCAAATTGACGGGGACGTTGATTTTAATTTCTATCGCTCGATTAAGTGTAGCATTTTTAATACAGTTATATACACAAAAGCGGAAACCAATTTAATTTATTATATTTTCAATAAAATTTTATTAAGTATTGCATTTAATGGCTTTTTTCTCTCTCGTTGAATCGATTATTAATCTATGCATGTTGGACGAACTATTATATTTGAATTGCTTTGCAAATTAAAATAATTTCGTAACGGCAGTGTACCTTAATTGTCATCTTTGTAATCGCTAAAAGCATTTGTATCATGCTTTAAGTAGTTTCACTACTTATATATTTATAATATAATATAATATAGTATAATAACCTTCGAATCTTAGTTTTCTCGAGGACGTGCGCTTACCGCGAAGGAAATTGTCGTAATAAATTTGTCGAAATGCCTATATATCGACGCGCAAGCGAATGGAAAAGATCCAATTGAAGTACTAAGAATGAGAACTCGGAGGGAAAGGTGAATTTAATGAAGGTGGCGAGTCGGAAGGAATCCGGTATAACTTTAGAATCAATATGATCGTGATATTGTCTTTGAAATGAAGATAGTTTTAAACTCGGCCTTAATGAGCTCTCATTAAAATACAATCGACGCGAGGAGCGAGACGCGCGCTCGCGCTCGTTCTCGTCCATTTGTTCCAACTCTGGGCGTATTTTGTCCTTAACAGGATCATCTCGGTCATTCTCTCTCTCTCTCTCTCTCTCTCTCTCTCTCTCTCTCTCTCTCTCTCTCTCTCTCTCTCTCTCTCTCTCTCTCTCTCTCTCTCTCTCTCTCTCTCTCTCTCTCTCTCGGCAAGCCACTCCGAGACTTTGATCATTCGATAACGGCACATCGTCCTTAAGCTCACAATAACTGGCGCGCGAATGCGCGCGATATTATGTTCTGCGGCACTTCATAAGCTGCCCAATTCTCCGCACGTAACATCTCGAATTTCTAATTTACACGGGCTCTCAGTTTCCCATTTAATTACGGGACGGCATGTAGTACGTCCGATAAGTCGTGAATGATACTCTCGAGCACATCGTTGCGCCGCGCCGCGCCGCGCCGCGCGACGACGCGGACGTGTCCTTCTTATTAAACGGCGGTAACGCTTTTCGCGAGAGACTTTGAATTATTAACCCTCAACGGGCCGATAATGTTTCTCGTGTGATGTAGTCCGTGCCACGTCGCGCGATATTTATGTCGGTTTTATTATGCTTTTATGCGCGGCACGCGATGGGATAACAACGCCATAGTGATGCTGCTCGCATTAATGCTCTGCGTTGGGATTTTGTTACGCGGAAAATGACACACGGGCCTATGTAAAATTGACAGCAATAATTCAGCGAGCAAATTCGATACTTTTACGATACGAATTGTTAGTTGATGCAAATTATAAACTATAGTTTGACTCGATAAGACTTACAATCGAATTTGTTTACATATATTTGTAAGATAAATATGAATATAGAATTAAAATCATTATATATCAATTTTACTCGTTTTTCCTTTTCACTTTACTAATTTTTCTTTTTAAAAACCAAAATTTTAAATATGATATTTTACGAAAGTATTGTAGAAAGGTAAATATACCAATGCAAACACAAATATTTGTTTGTGTAAGAAAAACACTTTTTTTTAAATTAAATCAAGGCTTTTTAATACAAATCTGCAAACATGAAGCTGATTCATTTTTTATCGTTGAATGAGGAGGACTTTGGTAAAGAGTGAAACTGGTTTCGATTGGAGAGTTATTGAAGCACCAAGAGTTCAATTGGAAAACGTTAAAAATGCATAACAAGTATAATTGGATTATCGCATATCTGTACGCTTATATCGATTGTCTATAATTTTCTATAAACGAGCTAATTATTATTTATTTAATTAATTTTATATCTATTTGTTCTGTCTAATTGCTGGTCGAGAAATACATTATTTTAATAGAATATCATTAGTCTTTATTTAACTTTGTAGAGCAATACTTTAGCATCTTTTGAAATCAGTTTTATTTTTTGTCGGTAACTCAGGAGAATCTTGAAAGTCGAAAACTAGTTTAAGTGAGAAGTGATTGAAGTGCACAAAGGATTCAATTGGAAAGCGTAAAAACCTAATTTTATCATTGCACAAATATCCGCGTTTGTAGGTTCGTATTGACCTTGATTTGATTTTCTATAGTGTCTTACAAAAACTAGTTAATTATTATTTATTTAATAAATTTGATTCAAATATCTTTTTTTATCGGATTTATTTTATTTTACCAGTTAGGCGATTTTTTAAATCTTATTTTTTAATTTTACAAATAAAAGGTTTTCACGAAAAGTGCAACATTTTTGAACTGTACTTATGCTATTGTATTACAGATATACATTGATGATTTTGGTTTTGGACAATTCCTGACAGCTAAGTGTTTGATGATATGTAAAAATATATTTATGTAATATGAGATCTATTAGCAGCCACCACCATATTTAAACATCCACGGAAACTGCTCATCACTTCTCACTGCTTCTTCGAGAGAGTTGTGGTAGGAATCTCCTTTACATAATTTGAATGTTGGATTTTTAATCTTCAATTGTACGATGGTTATTCTGGTAGATATAATTTTTCAAATATTATGGATGAGCATTTTCGCGATAGAGTAATCTCTAATCGGTATCTATAATGATTTCATGGACTTGTATAGATTTAGCTTTTCTATTCACCAGATTTAAAGCCTTGTAACTTTTATTTATGGAAATATTTGAAGAATCACGTCCACCAGAATAACTCTCGTACAATGGAGGATTTGAAAACCAACATTTAAACCGTTGTAGAAGGGATTCTCCTATCGCAACTCTCAAAGAAGTAGTGAGCAGTTTTCATGGATATTTGGATACAGTGGTGGGCTGCTAATAGATCTCATATTGAATATGTTCTTATACAGCATCAAACTTCCAGCTGTCAGAAATTGTTCAACATCAAAATTATCAATGTACGTAATGTAGTAGCATAAATATATTAATTATATATATTAATAACTATATAATTTTATGTAATTAAATATATTAATTATATATAGTAATTCAAAAGTGTTGCATCTTTTTGCGAACACTCCGCATAAAGTTGAATAATATCGTAAAAAGCGAGGATTCATCCCGTTTTGTGCCATTTACCATTTGAATCATGAAAATCAGAGAATCTTTCGTTGCTATGGGAGCGGAAGATCTATGAACAGTATAAGAGAGGAAAAATTCACCGCGAACCCGCAGCAGATCCATCTCGTACTTTTCAGGAACGACCGGGATCCTTTGTCGCGACAAAGTCCGGGGGGTGGGCTGCGTAAACGCTGGGCTGAAGGCTGTCAAAAAATTGTTCAGGTAAACGTTCGGACAAGGACGCACGCTCCAGCGATTCGAAACTGCAATAGTTCCCACAGGAATCGACGCCCATTCACTCCGAGGAGCCCCCAGATCGCGCGCAAACGTTTGCGAATCACATCTCGGGTATCGCTCGCGGCCGCTCGGCCGTGACAGCAGTCGGCTAGTAGTAAAAGCGTATCTGGACTGGCTGGTGCGGGTGTTGGCGGCGTGTTTACAGTGTTCCCCCTCACACACCTGATCCTATAATGCCTCGCCGCCGCCGCTGCCGCCGCCACCGACGCGCGGCGTGTCAGGTCGCGTCGAGTGAAAGGGTGAAACGCGCCCGGGCGTGAGCGGATTTAAAATTCGCCCAGCCTCTCTCATGCGAGATACCGCAGAACGTGAGTCATCTCGACAGTATTTCTCAAAGTCAGAACTCCTTCAAAATTTTTCTATCCTGTGTGTTATATGAAATTCGGCCGATGGTTTTTACAAACGATACTTCCGACCATCTGATATTGTTATTATTATTCAAAGCGACAGGGAATTTTATAGGGGTTATAGGTAATAGAGGAGAGTCCCCTATTATGAGACAGGCTGCTAATATGAGGTAGGGGTTTTTGCTAAACTAATAGGCCCCATCTGTTAATCTCATAATAGGGGACTTTCCTCTAACAATAAGTAATGCAATATGAAATAACAGCAAATTATAATAACAAAAAGTATATTAATGCAATAAGGTTGAATAAAGGATTTAAATGCAAACGTCAAAATGGAAAATGTCACAATTGTGTACTATAACAGAATACAATATTAGAGGAAGATCCACTCTTTGCGCGTATGCACAACTTAAAAGGCCCAATCTCTTTTTTCTATCACTCTAAAAGTACAACACAAACAAATTCATCACTGATAAAAAGAGATACGTCATTCCCTATACGATATATATGCCAATAATATATTTATAAAAATGCCAAAAGAAACTAGTGTTTTCAAAAATCAATCAATACCTTGAAATGTTTGACATCTAATACAAAGTGTTTTGCAAAAATAGATAACGGCGGATGTAAATTTCTTTCCCAAAATGTACAACTGTCAAAGTATCAAGCTCATATCACGTGTTTTGTAATCACTTTGAAACGGTGCATTCAAATTATGAATTTATCAATCCAATGTTTCCGTTCGGTTTAAATATTTTGAGAGCTCTGTGTCATATGCTACTCAGTGCTATCGACTTACAAATCAATATAGACAGAGGGAAAGAATAAACGGTTTCAATTTACGATGGAACCTGTTAAAATTCCAGTGGAAGCACAACAATCGGTAACGGAAAGATATAAAAAAAAAAGATTATCCTTTCACATGATTGATTCCATTCTCGATTGATTAGCGATACACGATGATAATCCCCGTGGCAGTGTAAGGTATTATCGATACACACATACATATATGATTTTCAATTTTCGTTAATGTGTGTCATTTTCATTTAAATAGCTTTATCAAGCTCAGTTAAAATAAACAGCTTTTAAATGGTAATAGAACGTATTAAATTTCTATGACTAGCGTAAATGAATATCGGATATCGACTGTTTATCAAGCTAATAATCTCTTCGAGGTGATTGTTTTAGGAAATATAGTGTCGCACTCTGAATATAGCGACTGATAAAATAATTAAGGCCAGCAAAGTCGATTATGAAAATCATAATAATAACTCGGCGCAGTTGTTTTACGCGGCTTGAATAGAGATAGCGGTAGCTGTTACTCTGCCGCATTAAGTCGCCGATAAATTAGGATTTCCATGAATAATAATATTGATTGTATGTGACAACTATTCTATGGAGAAAAAAGTGCTCTGCGGGGCATACTGTTCCATGGAACATCGCCTAATTGAATACTTAATTAATAGACAATTTACTCAATGGGGTGAATTGTTGGAGAAATTAATTACCCCGAGAAAGTTGCCCTTGCCGGGTAATTAATCACGGTAGTAAACGCGTTTTGTTGACTCATACTGTCCAGTAAAAAGAATCTCCTTACCTGTGGAATTTTTAATTTATTTCAATCTTCTCGATAACAGATAACGTTTATACTATTTTTTGGTCATACGTGAGTTTTTTACAACTGAAAGTTTATTATTAAAATAAAAAATCAATATGTTTGTTTCTCGTAATGAAATGTCACACATAAAATCGTAACTCGTAACATCCTTATAACTGATATCCGAGCATCCGATAAATGCAATTGATGCTCGGCTAATGGAAACAGCAACCTGCGGATCTGCTACTCTAGATGAAAGGTTAATTATGCAATCGGACTGCTCTCATACAAATACTGTTTACAAACATGTCCGCATCTACGTTCCACGTGTTAATTATAATTCTGATATTATTGGATAAAACATTCTATCATCGATTCCGATAAATCACCCCGTTATGGCAATTACATCAATAATTGCCTACTATGCAAATCTCATAGACAAAATATCATTAGGACTTTACCCGTCAGAGAAATATTCCGTTACAGTCATTAGCAAATTACTCAAACGTGCTCAGTAATGATTGCCAAATTATGAAGATGTTTGTAAGCAACTATATTGAGGAGTTATTAAAATACAAAAATGATGTAGCTAATGGTGATGTAACTAAAATCGATGAAAAATAGATTAAAGTTATAAGGCTTAATAAAAGGCATATATTTCGTTGGGTTGATGGATAGTCATAATGTATGTAAAATTTTTTAATTATTTTTTATATGTCAACAATTTTATGAGAAAAATTGTGTATTGTTTACTATATATAACGTATAACAACAACATTATAAATGAGTTCCATTTCTAAACGTAACGGTGAGAATTTTTTAAGAAGAATCGCCCGCTGTGTCAGTTTATACCTGGTCCTGGCGTTTGAGAAACCCTGGTGGGACGTGCCCGAGATCCTGTCGCTCTTACACAAGCTATTCCCTTTTCCCGACCTCGGGACAGGCCTCTCACATGCCCATGTTGTAGTAAACAATACCCCAATGTCTAGCCGGGGCTATGAACGGCTCACGTCTCACGTGTCACGTTCGGCCATTTGCAGAAGCCAGAGCGGAGATAGCCGGTCCGGCGGAGAAATTCGTGAGGCCCGGGAGCACGCTGCAGCTACACTGCCTGGTGAAGAAGTCCACGGAAGTACCGTCGTACCTCTTTTGGTATCACAACTTCCGTATGATCAACTACGACGTTGATCAGGGCGTCAACGTTAGCACCGACCTCGTCAGCCGGGAGAGCTGGCTGGAGGTGCCGCGGGCGTCGGACCGCCACTCCGGTAATTACACCTGCGAGGCCAGCAACGCCCAGCCGGCGCGCGTTCTGGTGCACGTCTTCAAGGGCGACAATCCGGCCGCGATGCAGCACAGCATGGCGTCCTCGCCGTCGGTGATGGCCTGCACCGCGTTGCTCACCATGTTCGTCACGCTTAAGCTGGCCCTGCAGACGAACTGGACCTTGTGACGTGCGTAAGTGCAGACCATGCGAGACCTGCGAAAACCCAAGGTGTGTGGTAGCGAAATTGTGTAATATTGTCCATTTATCGTGTCGCGTGATCTATGTCCGTGGCGAGGACGTGCCGTGCCCTAGTTTCGGCTGCCAAAGTTAGTAGAACCGGCGGTATACGGTTATGGTGGTGGTCCAGTTAAAGATTCATCGTTGTTATCGGAATGGTGTGGCACCGGAAACTCTTGGAGCTGCAAGTCTTGGCTGTGATTGATTACTACCCCCATTCGAACGATCAACCTTACTCTCGCTGCCGGGCAAAGTAGCAGCCGTAGGACCAGCTGTAATTATTTGTGTCATCGGAAAGGCGAATCCATTTAATCCATTATATGCACGTCTAATCATGGTTCAACGAGGAGCAGCAACGTAATACGCTAATGCAAAGCAGCATAATTGTCATCATCATTGCGAGATTAGTAGTGATCGATCATTGTGTGCTCGATGGTCTGTGTACCGACGAAGATTTCTGAGGCAGAAAACAGCCGTGTCTAACGGGGATCGATATAATAAAAGTATATAACAGTAGCTCATCATGTTCGCGCATGTATTTGAACGGTCGTCCGTCGGGCGAAAAAAAGAGTTGAGTGTTAGCCTGGAATAAAGTGCCCGCCATATAACTTCCATATGAGTCACACTATATCATTCATTCTTCTGTCGATCGATCGCTTACATTCCGTGTCACATGGACGAGAAATATTAGGTCGTAATGCAGAGGCGGACGGGCATCGAGAGTGCCCGGATTAACTTCCGCGAAGATCATATTCAGGATCGATCGTCTATGACTCGCGTGCGCTCGCGAGTGGAAAGGGCCGACTCTTCAATCCGACTAATCCGACGAAGAGTTCGACGTATCATTTCGATGAGCCGGAACTTCTAAGTGCGCGCGTAAGCGTGAGTGTACATACATACATACATACATAAATGTGAACATTGTAGAGAGACACTGTACGAGATTTATTTACTCGCTCGTACTCCATCGGGTGATACATATGTAATTAAGCGTTAAGTTTAAATCAGGAAAATCAGGTGCGCGCGACAGACGCGCTCCACCGTGCGTTCGTTCCACTTGCGCGGGCGACGCGCGTGAAGATAACCCAGTGAACACAATGTCTCCAAGACGTCATACGTCCCGATTTAAGACATGCGTGTTGTCTGGGAAGATTGATAGCGCGGATCGAAACTGTCCGCGATGCATAAGCGTCAATGGTTGCGCCTCGACGGCCGCGGCGCATTAGAGCGACGACGATGATGCATTCGTCGCCACGATGGGGGCATCGTTAATCGCGCGGTACCGCGCCGCTTATACTTCGTTCGTTTTACGAGGGTGTCGTAAATACGTTGCGGAAGAAATATGGCTCGCGCTCCGCGAAGTTGCGAAAGTAAACGTCTTTTCTCACGGGCGGCCTAAGATACTTTAGTGGCGGGTTAACGAGACGGTTAACGAAAGTCTGGTTGCAATATTACCTTCCTTCGGAAGCGCCGAGGCAGCACTTTGATGGGTGGTAAATGGACACACACGAGTGAAAGTAACGTTGAGACTAAACAAACTGAACTTGCTACACTATGTGTTCTGTTAGAGGGACGTTCGCGCGAGTCGTGAGCGTCGAAAGTAATAAGTGATTATTACGTTCCAGGATGCGAAATTATCGTGCCAACATTCTTTTATGATTAAAAGCTCGCCGAGAGCCAGGATACTAAAGGATATTAAACTGCTCGCATCAACAGGCAAAGCGTGTGTTTGTGTTTGCGAAGAAGTTAAGCTCATTAAATAAAAATGCACCACATTGTGTCACACTTGATATTTTTGAAATATTTTTGAAACAATTTGCTCGTCATCCGTCATAAATTTAAATATTCCATAATTTATCGTTTAAAAGATTATTATTTTAAAAAAGACTGAAAGTACGAAAGTAGATTTACATGCAGGAGCAATCACAAAATTCGATGAATTCGCGTCTTTCGAACGTCCGATAACGATGCGATCAGTTTAAGTAACATTATACGTAATTAACGATAATAAGCGCACCGCAACTGCATGTCGCTTATTTTACCTACGACTACCTAATTAGATGCGACATGCGTTGAGTATGCATCTTATACTGTTTTGCTCGATGCTCGAGAAAGAATAACGAGGCTTCTTTGTTCGAGTACACAGGAAATTTATCGATCAAATTGACGAGCGGAATTCATATGTACTATACCCGACCTATTTAACGTGAATGCGGATGCTATGAAGCGGAAGAGAGTGCGGTGCGTGCGCTTTCTCGATGACGAAACGGTAATTATTTAATCCTTTGACTGTATAAGTATGGACTGCCAGTAGGCTGCATATCCTATAGCAAAATTAAGCGAAAAATATTCCCAAATAACGGTTTTTGGGCAATCACAATCCGCGCGAAAATCAAATCATCATATTTTTACCAAATTCTGTTTATTAAACTATAAGTTATATATAATATATATTAATAATATTATTGTATAAACACAGCTTATCCATTTTTGTTATTGTTTTATTATATATGTAAATAATTTAATTTTGAGGCTAATTCCTCACATCAACATACCTAAAAAGGCTTATGGTTCACTCCTCGGGTTTTATTTATTTAGCGCGTGTTATTACAACCTTATATATAATAAATAATTAGGGATGATTTAATTTTTTTAATAATTAACGCAAGTTGGTTGGTTAGTTTTGTTGTCCGTCTCTCTCTCTTACCAATATACACACACTATACCTAATTTTTAGTTTTTAGTTAGGGAGGTCGCTACTTTTTGACAACCAATACTATATAGTCCATACTTATATAGTCAAAGATTTAATCGGTCTACGAGTAGCATGATTAACGACGATATATCCCGGATCGCTGCACCGCCATCGCCACTTCGCCGGCATAATTTTCCATGACGCGACCTTGCGCGAACCTGAAGCTGCTAACCTTGCACGCGTGCACCCGCCGATCGAAAGTGCAAGCGCTGGCTGCCGATAACCCTTCACCATACGCTCGCGCGCTCGCGTGCGAAATACTGACACTGACAAATTACGGAGTTTAGAACTTGTTAATCTTGATTATCACTCTCGTCACACACACACACACACACACACACACACACACACATACACACCGCCATCGCCGATGCGCGCGATGAAAAATTGTAGGGGCGCACGGCCGCGCGTACGGACGAGCGGAGCGGGGCCGGAACAAAGTTGCGAAGTATATATTGCGTGTTTTCGAAAGTTCGCTCTAAAGCTGACGGTAAACTGCGGACTGCTGGAATCACCGGATTTAATGCGCAGCATCCACCCGGAAGTTGGCGCAACGCGGTATGAACTTGAGCCGACTCCACCGCTGAAGGGAAAGAATTAATTAACTGACTTTACTAAACTTTTCACTCTTGGCGTTACTCTTGGTGTTTTCGGGGGATACGTTTATTGTCAAGAACGTAATGGATAGCAAGTAAGTTTTGGATTCCTTGTATGTTTGACTTTGGTATGGGTATCAGCGGCCATTTTATATTTCAGAAAATAACGCGGAAATAATTGAGGTGCCATTCTTTTTATTGCAAACTGCAGTTTAAATATCTTTAAGGTAAAATATTGTAATATTGATGAAAAATTCAGATCTAACGTAAAATCTCACAAAGCTGCAGTAATTTAGAAGATTAATAAGTATACGTGTAAATAACATGATATAACAAATGATTTTTATTGTTAGAAAATTATAAAATTTATTATACAAGTTCTATTTTAATCACTAAATTGAACGTAAGCGTAAAGCGTAATCATTAACGTCGATCTGTCCAAAATTTTCGGAGTGCGTGCGTCACAGGCGCGTGTGTGCGAATGATTTTCAATGGTACCCGTAATTCTCCCCGCTTCGGTCGGACTCGACTTCAGCAAATTCCAGCCGCCATCGCGCCAGTCGAATGTAAGCGACTCTCGCTGAGAATAATCTTGTATATTCGGTCTACGTAACCAGCACACATAATTAATCGCGATAATTCTGGCGTGATGCAGCGCAGCCTAACGATATTATCCCCCGTCGCTGCGCCGCTGACCTTGTTTATAACGTCGAAATTAGTTATACCCAACATTCACGAGAGATCGTGTTCCACGGCTACAAGTTGCGAGGAACATTTCCCCAGCGGATTTCCCAAGCGCATCGTCGCGCATGCAACGCGCGCTCGCTCTGTTCGCATTTAACCTTGGGGCGATGCGTTGGGAATAGGAACAGGTGGTGGAAAGATTTTCATATTAATAAATGCCATCGAGAGGAAAAAAGGGGGGGGGGAAACCGCGCGACTTTCCGGTTGAGATTTTTGTCCGGTTGCGGTATCCAGTTCTACGGAGCACGATGCTCCGGTTGTTGCGATTTCCACGAAACTCCCATCATTTTTCCTTCCTCTGCCCCGGCGCTTTTTTCCTTCCGCTGTTTTTTCCGCTCCCACGTTTCCTTTTTTTTTTGCAATTTTTACTGGTGAAATATCGTGGAAAATATGTCGCGTTGGATTTATTCGCTGTCGAAGCAGCGAGTTGATGCGATCATGCCCCGTTGTCCGTTTTTGATGATTGCTACTATTTTTGCGTTTTTCCGCGAGAAACACGAAATTCGCACTGGATCGCTTCTATCTACCAGACTTGTCTCGCGAAATAAAAGTGGCGGTCGTGCCGCTGTCCGTTTGTGATGATTGTTACTTTTTCGACGTTTTGCTGAGAAAAACAAAATTCGCGTTATATCGTTTCGATCTAGCGGACTCGCGCGCGCGCGCGCGAGTGTCACTAGATAAAAAAAAACTAACGGTTCGTTTTTTACTTTTAAAAACTTAATGTCCTTTCCGAACGATTGGCTCAATTAGACGAGTGATCAAATATACCGTGCCTAATTGCGAAAGAGAAATTTATGATGGGATTAAATTTTTCTACCCATCAACGAGCGAAAAAAATGGAAATGGACGGCGTATCTGGCAGCGTAGTCAGTGGTGCTGCGGGTTTAAATACTTGTTTCATTTACTCCTGTCCTCCATTAATTCATTATCCAGCAATAGGCGTCCCCCAGTGGCCATGTATCGCGCGCATTTTCGATGGAAATAATCCCTCGTATTGCGAATGGCACTCAACGAACGCATCATTCAGCCGCCGTTGAATGAAGAGATCTCGCTAATGTGTGAAAATCCGTTCGGCGGGCTACTCTCCCTTATACTAAGGAAACACGTTTTAACGACTGACTGCTTCGAAAAGGAATCCGATCGCTCGACGTGTGTGATTTCAAGTAACTTTAACGGTAATATCTCTGTAACTACATCGTCTGGAATATTGTTTAATCACTAAGCGTATAATAAATGGTTTAAACAATCATCCATCGTGCCTTTGAATGTAATTATCCTCCTATTGTATTTATCATAAGAGTGAATAGTTTCTAATTTTAACGAATTTGATTTTCGTTATTAGTATCGATTTTATATTATTTTGTTGCCCAGATATATTAACACTGGAACTACCGGATTAATCTATATTTATTTCTACCGAAGAAATCTTAGAAAAGAAAAGAGGAAAAGAGAAAATAAATAAATAAATAAAATTAATTGTCTATGTAATTTCAATAAAAGTCAGAGAAAATTTCAGAAATTACGGCGTTTTAAAAATGAGTAATAAATTATTAAAAAATAAATTAAATAATAAATTAATATAAATATTAAATGTGTAAATGCGTGAAAAATTATATAAATTCTAAATTATCTATGACGAGGTGCATATAATATTCCAGGATTTAGATAATTTACGTTACGAACATTCTGATTGGTACCTCTTCGGTAAGTATAATTACCACGCTGCAATTTGAAGCGTTGACCTCGATAATATCGGCGTGCTAATGACATTGTTTACCACATTAAAATTGACGTTCCCATTCGACCGGCGCAAGTCGATCATTGTGCCATGCTCGAATAGCACACAGGTGGATAATTTCTCATTAATTTACGAAATAGGTGATCCTCCCGTCGTCAGACAATTACGTTTCTGAATTGGTTCACGAAACTTAAGGTTACCGTCAAACAGTGTGGTTCTATATTGTAAACGACCTATAATTATAATTATTGTTTAGTTGCTATTAGTCTAAATCCTTTGAGTGGCATTGACGCATATATACGCGCACATTGTTTTATTTTTCTCCAGTTAGCAAGATTTTCACGAAACTTGCTACTTAGAGGTTTTTTGGGTCGCGAAATGCGAATTTGGGATCAGAATTACAAAATTCAAAATGGCTGATCCAATATGGCAATCCAAAATTTCGAAAACTTTTATAAATTAGCGGATTTCTATGAAACTCGGTACTAGGGCGTTTTTTGGGTTGCTGAATACGAATTTGCTGTCAAAATTTTAAAATGGTGGATTCAATATGGCGACCTCTAAATTTGGAATAATGCAATAAACTTCTGCGTTCTAAAGAATGACAGTCAAGTCCGAGAGGTCTTGAAATCTTACACTCAAAAATCAAGTAATTAACCCCTCGGTCAAGTCAGTCTGTCAAATCACCGTCGATCAAGTCAGTTCAAAAGAGGTCAGTTAGTTCAAAAGAAGCCATTTTGAATTTTCAAACTTTGACCCCGGATTCATATTCAGTGACCCAAAAAACCCATTAATACCCATAGAAATCTGACATAATTTTTATCTTGTGATTTTTTGTCTGTTTTTTAGTGCTTATTTTCCTGCCACTCAAAGGATTAACAAATCCATAATTTTGAAATTTGAAGAATAAGAATTTTTTATATTTCTTAGATTGACGCAAACAATGCAATAAATTTATAAATTTCTACAAACTTTGCATTACTTTAATGGAATAGCTTATTGGATATGGCCACTTCAGACTTCATATAATGTAATATTTTCGTAATTCTTAACGCTATCTTATCCAAAAAATAAGACAGTTTACGACAGAGCCGAATAACGTTTATCTGTTATTCTTTGTAAGTGCATATTTACAATATTTTACAATTTGGTGACCATGCTCAAAACCTATTAAACACATGTTTGGTTACTCGGTACAGTTCTGTTTTGGGATGAGACACTTGCAGACTAGTTCGAATGATTGGATTTAATCGTAATAACATCCATAGGATTTCTCTATGACCGCCCTTTCTCTCTCTCTCTCTCTCTCTCTCTCTCTCTCTCTTTCTCTCTCTCTCTACGTATGTATACATAGTTAAATTACGATAACTGTTTGATCCGTATAGACTATTAGATTAAAGCCCCGTATGTTATTCCATAAATGTAAACGCACTGATGAAACAGTTTGTAGCCAAGAGCGTGCTGATTACCTTGAGAAAATCAAATTTGCAGGATTATGTTCAACGGAACGTAATCTTACTCAGAGAGTTGAAATTGAAGTTTCAATTCTGAAAGGTACCATTTCTCCGCGATCAGGTTCGTATATTTTAATTACGATCGATATTATTCTCACGCGCCGTGACGTTTTGTGACGAATATAATTCTCGATGTAGTCGGAATATGTGTCGGAATATTTCGATAATTTGCTCAATCTTCGCATGACATACAATTAAACATATAGCCGTTTAATTCCAGTGTTTTATTATAGATATTCACAAACTCTATAAACAGATAAAATGTACGGATTTAGATAGATCGAAGATAGAAGTTATTTATTCTTTGCGTATCTGTCTATCTTTATTAAGTTATCAATTTTAGCGTGTCACACATATATCAATCCTAACATGTAGCTATCTATCCATCTTTCATATCAGAGTAAAGAAAATAAATTAAAAATAAAAGAAGCGTATAGTTTCTTTTATTAACATTCGCGATATAGTAAAATACTGATACTGCATGTATTGAACGCCATTCTTTTATGTGAGTGAATATACATTGAAAGCTATTTGTTTATAAAAATATCAACAAATTTTTATAAAAATTATAAATAATATAAGATGCACTAAAATAACAGTGTAATAAAATTGGAAATAAAATTTAATTTTAATTTAAATAAAAAAATTTGTGTATAAAGATGAAATAAAATAAGGAGTTTAGAGAATATTGATTAACATTAAATAACAAAACAAATTTTGAAAAAAAGGGTTAATTTAAATAATATTTTAATATATAATATAGTAATGAAAAATATGTAAATATTAAGCTATTAAATTTTTCAAAATCTATATATATAAGTACCGTCTTCTGTCTGTCTGTCTGTCTGTCTGTCTGTCTGACCGCGAACTACTTATTCGTTAGTGGACCGAATTTTTACCAAAAGTATATGAAATAGGGGTAGAATTTTCCGGGGAGTGCCATGATGTGTATAGTTTTTCGGAAATAAATTGACCGAATCTTAAAGAATTGTATATGAAGTAGGGGTAGAATTTTCCGGGGATTGCCATAAAGTGTATAATTTTTCGTTACCGATTTTTTTGGAAACCGGTTTCAAAATTTTCAAATTTTTTGAGGATGGCTACGATGAGTTTATAGAAAAATTGCTAATAATAAAGGGGTTTCCGATTTCTGCTCCAATTTCCGTAAATTTTGGGATATCGAGCTGAATTTTTTTTATGGATAATTTTTATAGATAATTTTTTGTTATTGATTTTTTGGAAACCGGTTTCAAGAAAATTATCCATTAATGAAAAATTAAACTTATCCTCCAAAAATTAAAAAAAATGTTGGCACTGGTTTCAAAAAAATCGGTCCATTAATACTTATTATTTCTCGAAAGATTTGAAAAATTTTGATTTTCTTCAAACCGGTGCAAAAATTTTCCTAATTTTCTGGGGAGTGCCATAAAGTGTATAATTTTTCGTTACCGATCTTTTTGGAAACCGGTATCAGAAATTTTTCCAATTTTTCGGGAAATAATTGACCGAATCTCAAAGAATATGAAACAGGGGTAGAATTTTCCGGGGAGTGCTATAAAGCGTACAATTTTTCGTTACCAATCTTTTTGGAAGCCGGTACCGAAATTTTTCCAATTTTTCGGGAATTAATTGACCGAATCTTAAAGAATTATATATAAAATAGGGGTAGAAAAAAAGAACTAAAGAATATAATAGAATTTAATTTTTGGAGGATAAGTTTAATTTTTCATTAATGGATAATTTTTTATTAATGAATTGATTTTTTTGAAAGCGATGCCAAAATTTTTCTAATTTTTTGTTAATGATTTTGATGAAACTGATACCAAAAGATTACTAATTTTATGAGGATGGCTACTACGGGGTTAAAAATTGGGGTTTTTATGGGGTTCTATTGGTGCTCCTAATTAATGGGTGAGTTTAGGGAGAAGGGAATAGATTTTGAGCCCGCGCGAAGCGCGGGCGAAAAATCTAGTATTAATTATATGTAGTAAAAGAGAAAATAATAAAATAAAAAGTTGCAGATATTTACGAAAAAAAAATAAACAGTAACATAAATTAACAAGTAAATAATATTTGAGTAAATAGTATTTGACTTCAGTCATTAACAAAAAACGTAGTACTACATACTGACTGCCATTTTTAATTTGCAAAAAGACATAGCACACTATGTCACCTGCAGTCGCGAATGTGTTAGAGAAGATTAACAAATGTTATATATGTTTTAAATAAGCTTATCTTTATTACCTATTTAATTTACTAACCTAACTTTATAGCTAACCATTTCATAGTTACAAGTTTCCTGCCTGGAAATACGAAACTCTTGTGCGTAAACTTTGTGTCACTTTGTAAGTAATAATATGTTATGCCTCTAAGAGCTAGTTTCAGTGAGACACTTAAATGCATGTACATTTTATTAAGAATTTATTATTTATATGACTGTATATGTATATGTTTAATTAAATGTGAGAAACAAGAAAGTATGAAATTTATTTATATATTAGGTATTCAATGTTGTATGCTTATAAAGTAGCATGTTTATAAATTATTAATAAGTTTATCTTGACATTAAATAACAAAACAAATTTTGAAAGAAATAGTTAATTTAAATAATATAATATTTTAATATATAGTATTGTAATGAAGAATATGTAAATTAAGCTATTGAATTTTTATATCAATTAGTAATCATAAATATATGTATTTACCCATTTTTTTGGATCATTATAAAACGCGTTTAAATTTGAGTTTATTAAAATCATGTCTAAACTAATTTCTCCGAATGTGCTCTTCTTATTTTAATTAATATAAAAAACTTATTCTTAAAAATTAATCTATCATCAGATTATAAATGACTTTCAAGTGATTGATTGCAGGATTTTCCGCGTCGGCCAAACCGGCGGGCGTTAATCTTCCAATCGTGCGCCTAAACCTATCCGAAAGTTTCACTCTCTCTCTCTCTCTCTCTCTCTCTCTCTCTCTCTCTCTCTCTCTCTCTCTCTCTCTCTCTCTCTCTCTCTCTCTCTCTCTCTCTCTCTCTCTCTCTCTCTCTCTCTCTCTCTCTCTCTCTCTCTCTCAGCCGGTCGGCAAACAACGCTTCATAATCAGGTGAGCGCATTCACGGTCGAAATACAAATCAACATTTCCGGCATGTAGTGCGAAACGAACGGCCGCCCTTTCGAAGTCATAGCCTGACACGCTCTACGGATGCGGAACAATCGATTCTTTCAGCCGCGTGACGAAACTCTTCTGGTTGGTTTCGGGTTGGAATCGGGTACCAGCACACCACCAGCGGCAATTCCAGCCAGCATCCGTCGACATCTCTCCAGCTAGGTAAATATGAAACTCACCCACACATTTGCGCGTAAACACGTTGCACCGCGATCGCCGATTGTGCAAAACAAAAAAGGGGGAGAGGGGAAAAAAGAAAGAAGAAAAAAAAAGGATTTCAACGAGCGAGCGATGCACGTCGCGGCTGCTGGCCCCAAATGGGCGCTGAATTCACAATCAGCCTCCGATATCCGAGCGTGCTAAATTTAAATCGTTAATATCGCGCAGCGACACGTCGTCATTATTCCAGGAAGATGACTCTAATCTATTCCCGCGGTCTCGTCATAGGCGTAGGGCCGATTGTATTATACATATACATACGTTTGCTGATTCTGTGTCCTTGATAGGGATGCGCGCCGTCTCGTAGTTATAGGTATGCGCGCCAGTCGGATCCTCTCTCGTCGGCTCACCGTCGTCATTCCGTGACAATCTTCCTCCGTGTATCCGCGCACTTAGGCTACGGATCTCGAAGTAGCTCCGGCTATCTACATTGGGATAAAACCCGGATTATTATATGTACTCGCTGTATATATCTACCCGGCGAACGGACAGAAGGGAGTGTCAGCATGAAAACCATGACGGATATCACCCTCGCTTCTGATAACAATGCCGATAACCGCCTGCGCAAATCCACTGACGCCATGGCGTTGTTGCCATGAGCCACGGTTGATTAATTCACGTTGATTTTAATTCCCTCGCCGGCGAGCCGAAAAGCCCGAAATATACTGAGCTGCCAACCAACGGAAAAATTGCAATATCTCATTGGGATATAATTCGTTTAATATCACTAATTTATTGTAATTGTAGCGCTAATAAAACTGGTTTGGAAAAAAAATTAAATAATATAATAATATATAAAATTAATAATAGTTTAACGGGCTATGGAGCCTAATAATTGCGTGGCTTGACCTGTTTATTTTAAGATAAAAATATGTACGAAGAATGGAAGCCGTCAACGTAAATACCAATTTTATAATACTTTATAATAGACATTTATTCATTACACTAAGTCATCAATTCTGTATAATAAAATACGTTTTGATAAATTACAACATTTTAAGCACGCTAGACAGTATTAAAGCGATAGTATGAAAGTTCTTTTAATGCCCAAAATTTAAGACATTAAGTCTATGAAAGTTATAATACTTTTATAAGAGAGTATCGTTTTTTGTAAAGCAGTACTTAACATGCAAAAAGGAATGGGGGGAGGGAAAGAGATCGAGAGAGATGCTACAACTTTTGTCACTTATGCTTGAGATCCCAAATGCAATTATCTTTTTATTTTACAATCATGCTTGCAAAAACAATGATTATATTTACTTTAAAACAAGGCATTTATGTTACATTTATTGATTATAAGACAAAAAATCAAATATTACACACTTTAGTAAACCTACTTTTAGTTATTAAAATGCTCTAAGTAATTATCTAAAATGATTTAAATATTATTTGTCCTGTCTACAGCTCAAATTATATCCATTAGTAATGAAAATTCGCAAATTCATATTAATGTATGCATATCAAATAGTATTAGGAAGATTATTTAATAACGCCAACTTCCTCAATTATATGCTTTGTAACTTTTATAATGAAAATTGGTTCATTTTTTAATTAGGAATTAGGAATTTCGAGCACTTAATGCTGCAATGTTTACTATTCTACTTATTTTAGTTTCGACCATCATGTGATTTACTTACGTCATGACATTTTGAAATTTTTTTATAATACGCTGATAATTCTGTATAAACTCTAATTGTCGTGTTAGTGAATTATATAAAATAAAAGATTTTGATAACAATAAAAAATAAATTATTTACCATTTCAATCAATGATACAATCGTTTTGGGATGTTTCAACGGGGCTCCTATCTCCAATCATATCGAAACCACTAAAAGCGACCGAGCACTTAGGCAATCAAATCAAGAACCTCACAAGACCACGATGTGCTCTCTCATTGTAAATAATTGTGCTACATTGCTGCTGTAGTCCAATTATTCGTAATTGGTTTATAAGATTTCTATAAATTCTATGTAAAGCAAATTTCCTTTATTTCTTTAGTTATAATTAAGCAAAATGTGCTTTAACTCATTATTTTATATATTAACAATAAAAGAGATAATCAAATATATATTATAATGTTAAATTCGTAATCTTGCTAAATCTGAAATTTTACTTTTAATTAATTTATTACAAAAGACATTTAAAAAATGTGTTTAAAATACGCAACCAGTAAATGCATTAATATAATTTTTAATAGTTTAGATCTGGTATTTGTCAAGAAACTTATTAAATATCTATTAATTTTTTCACGCAGCGATTTTTGTAACATATGTGTGGAATATTTCTAATCTCTTCTTTCTTAGAAATATATATGATACATATAATGTATTATAATATAAAAAATAACAAAGAAATAGCAAGAAATGCTAAAGTACATATACACCACAATTGTTTTTCACATGTATGCGTAAAAAATTATCTGTATTTTATTTATATACGTTATTTAAACAACATATAAAATAACATATAAATACGCAACATATAAACAACATGTAAAATAATATGCGTTATTTAATATGCATATTAAATAAATAAAATAAATATGCATTATTTAAACAACATGTAAATATGCGTTATTTGAACAACGTATAAAATATTCACGATGTTTGCCGTGATAAAAAATACCAGCTTATAGGCATAGGAAGGGAAACTGGGGCCAGCCTCTTGTAACGAACAGCGAATTTTACCATGTCGCATGTTCGTGTCGCAAACGCGCATATTGTAAATAATGTCGACATTATTGTAAAATTATTAGTAAGGCGTCTGTTAAATATAGTGTAAAGTAGTATAAGTATTAGTTAAGGTATAACATAATTAAAGGAACGCGGAAATAACTAAATTACGATATAATTCGATAAGTTCCTTTATTTAGCGTACAATATTCAAAATCCGGACCGGCACACGTTGCTCTCGGAAAATCACGCGATTTTCGGATGATTCTCACGCGACGCTCTCGCGTATCCGCGTGAGCCCTGCGGTCCCCTACCCCGGGACGCCACCGAACTGGGGGTATATACAGGGTGGGAGAAAAGTATGGAAACCCTGCAAAATCTCGAAAACTATAAGTTTTACAGAAAAATGTTTCACACAAAAGTTGTTTGGTTTCGAGGGGGCCATAAGATGGTACCATTGGTTTGACCTTGGATGGTCGTTTAAAGCTCACGTAAACGACACCTTTAATTTCTTAAATGGAAACCCCTATTTTTCAATGCATATTCTTGTAGCGAATCTCGAGAGCTTTTCAAAACACTATAATAAAGTATTTTTTCATTAAGAACTTTTGGAATTATGAGGCTTGAAAGTTCTAGTATTTTGACATAAAATACAAAATATCTTGTAAAACATTAAGTTTTCGGTAATGTTACCTTAATACTTTTATGCACAGAATAATGAGACGAATCAATTGGTATGAAAAAAAGACATAGTTGCTTTTAAGAAAAAGTATGCAGATGCGTGTTGCAAATTACATATTTTTTCTTAAAGGAACTGTGCCTTTTTTTCATACCAATTGATTCGTCTCATTATTCTGTGCATAAAAGTATTAAGGTAACATTACCGAAAACTTAATGTTTTACAAGATATTTTGTATTTTATGTCAAAATACTAGAACTTTCAAGCCTCATAATTCCAAAATTTCTTAATGAAAAAATACTTTATTATAGTGTTTTGAAAAGCTCTCGAGATTAGCTACAAGAATATGCATTGAAAAATAGGGGTTTCCATTTAAGAAATTAAAGGTGTCGTTTACGTGAGCTTTAAACGACCATCCAAGGTCAAACCAATGGTACCATCTTATGGCCCCCTCGAAACCAAACAACTTTTGTCTGAAACATTTTTCTGTAAAACTTATAGTTTTCGAGATTTTTCAGGGTTTCCATACTTTTCTCCCACCCCGTATGTATATAGGCCCTGTGAGCCGGCTCTACACATTCAGTTTTGGGCATTCTTCTTACATTTTCATTCAATATTCGGAATCGATATTCGAGAGCTCCGTGAGCCGAACGAACTTAATCGCGAACGCGTTATCTATCGAAAGAAACTTAGCCGCGAGAGTCTTCAGCGCCGAAAGAACTTAGCCGCGAGCGCGTTGCTCTTTGAACTGTGCCTTTTACCCGCGCGCGTTATTGCTGAGGCTGCCGAGACATCATCTGTAAAAGAAATGAGAGTGTGGTTAGCAATAAATCAGTTGCACATATTGCCTAAATAATCTCGTTCTACTTACACCTCGATGATCTTAAATCCGATACTCACCAGTCGAAGCGCGCCTCCCACAGGGCGTTCTCGATAAATCCTCGTTTCGATGCGCGCCTCTTTCAGAGCGTTCTCGATAGTCCTTACCTAAGATGCGCGCCTCCCGCAGGGCGTTCTCTGAGTCCCGCCGTTCTTTCCTCGTTCCTGAAATTATGAAATAAAATTAGATTATGGAATACTGACTATCGAGTAATTAATTACACGCTACCGCTAAGGATTATACACATACAATTTTACACCGACACGAGGACACACGCACACAACCTGGGCTACGATATAAATACGAAGGAAGTCGAAATACACATATTAAGAAGGAGTTGTTATTATCGTAAGCAATCATTAAGGTAAGTCTGTCTTCACCAATGGTACGCTCGAGGCGCTCCGGACAGGCCCACCAGTTGAAAAGGCTTCGGCGAGCCTACTATACGGCCGGAGATTTTGATCCGAGCATATTTCACCCCGTTCCGTCACAGACTGTAACAGCCGAGCCTGTCGGCGACGTTCATCACGCCTCCAATTCGCGACAACAGCCCCTGGCTGTCGTAGAGCGCCCGAAACCTAAAATAATTCGAGAAGAAAATTTAATTCAGAAAATTCGTATGATCCTTCGAGAGTGTTGCGCGACCCAAAACGCTAAAGAAAATAAACCAGAGCCTCACTTACCTTCGCGCTCCGCTTAAGATATTCTAACGCTCGGATATTTAGTATCACGAAAACCCACTCCGACGTCCCGATCAAAAACCGGACGTGACACTCTTTTAGATCGGTCTTTGACCTTCTCCCCCCGAAAAAGCAAGAAAAAATAGATAACAGTTTAACGTACTAAGAAATAAATAATAACTGAAAACACCACAAATCCTGTAAGAGGAAAGAAAAAGAAATTGAATATTTGACATAGGTCAATGGTAGTAGCGGAATCCTCATCACAGCATTTGATTTCTGTAGATAGATGTAGATTTACTTCTGAACAGTAGCTCAAGAAACATCTAGTGTAATGTAGAATAAAGGCAATGATACTTGAAACTTGTAGTATGACAAATAACTCATGGCAATTCAGCCAATCACAATAAAGAAATTTCTGCGTGGTGAAAGAGATCTCACAAGAAAGTACTGGGCCGTTTCGCGGTTTAAGAATAAATGATCGTCGCTTAAGATTTTTATGATCTCTTGCTCTTTAAATTTTATAGAATGGTTTCGCCACTAATATATTAAAGTGATTGCGATAGTCCAAAAGAGAGGGTTGCCACTCTAATTTGAGTAAATGCGGGCACTCATAAGGTAGGAGTTACGATTTCACTCTAAAGCTATAGTGAGTCACAAATTACTAAAGATCGACTAATAAATGACTCCAACAGAGTGAAATTTTCCACTTATAATTGTAGAGTGACATAATTCACTCCTATGGACACTGATCTACTATACTCAAAAAAAGTACCCTTTCACTCAAATGGAGTGCGATTTACTCGTTTTGAGTGATAATTCACTCTTCGATTTTTAGAGAGTGTATATTACATACTTAGTTTGTTTCTTTTAAAATAAGTATAAATGTTCTGTCACCAAAATACTGTTCAATTTATTTTTCATCTGAAGGGTTTAGCTTCGGGGGTAGCCACGTGAGACAATCTGGCGAATCTAAGGAGAGGTCATGGTCCTTAAAAAAAAACAACCAGTCTAGATACGCCCAGCATGCTCCAGTACATGTGTTTAGGACTAAATATAAAGATAAATAAAGAGTTGGAAAATAAATACATATACGTAATCTGATGATATAAATATTTGACTTTGTAATTTAAAAAAAAAATCGATATTTCTATATATTCATGGATTATTCATATTGAAAAATATCCATTTCATTGTCATTCGGAATAGTAACGGAACTATTCAAAGTTCTATGCAAGATATGCAAAATTGAGTCTTGTGTTCGACAATAATAGATGCCCTTTAAAATTGATATAAAATTTATCTTACTATAAGTTATATAAAATAAATAATAAATTATGTTCGCCAACATTTTTATTACTACTTTTATGATAAATCAAAATTTAATTTAATTTGATTTTATTATAAATTATGATTGTTTTTATATATGTATGTGGAGTAATGATATATAAATCATTGAATCGAATGACTTAAATGATGGAAAAGAACGATCCCCACATAGCAATCTCGAGAGATTTTCGGATATTCAGGGTTTATCTGCATAAAACCTGAGGATATACCTAAGATGTACCAAGAATGCCTATATGTCCGCTTATAAGATATCTAACCATGGGATATCTTATGGATATCCCTAGGATGTAATTACATAACAAAATTTGATCCCAACAATATCGACTGGATGTCCAAGTATCTAATGTTATATGGGATATTCTGAAGTAATCCTACGGATGATTTTTTAGTTTGGATCAAAGTGGAATCAAATTAGATCATCCTACGGAGATTTTTTTGCTATGTGGAGATATATTAACTATTTATATAATTTATAATAGTGCACATATTTATACATTTAAAATATATTACGTATATAATATTAAATTTCGACTGAATAAGTTCCAAATGATTCACCGCGTCTTGACTGAACAACTTATTAATTATTTTTATCATAATATTCGTATGATATTTTAGAATAAAAGTGCTAATCATCCCGGATTTTTTCGATCTTTAATTTAAACAAAGCTACAAAGGTATGAAATTAATCGTTTCTGAATTGTGTGGTGTTGCGTTCAATTAATAAACTGTTGCAATTAACTTTATAACTTACTGTTAACATTTGGTAATAACATAATTTAAATTTAGAGTTATTCATGTTATTTGTTAGAATCTTCCGGCATTCAAGGGTTATTTATTAATCTGTGATGTGTGTCAAACACATCTTATTTTTATGCACGATTGTTCTTCCGTAGAATTATTTTGTTATAGTACTGTTGAGTTTATATTGCACTCAATTATAGTAACATCGAGATGTGCGAAGTGCTATGCGGTTATCGTATTTTATTAAGTTTTTACTAATAAATATTGTAAATGCCATGATATGAAAGAACAAGGTGTAACGGAGAAAGAAGAAAAGAGAAGCAAACCTGAGGAGAGATATTGGACAATGGAGTTGCATAAGATAATAGAATAAATAAATTACTTATTATTTTATTTATTTTATTCTACTTAATACTTGTAAAATTAATTGTTTATAATTATTTTTTGCCCACGTAACAATTAGTTCTTAAAATATTGATTATTTTGAGAGTCATTATAATTTAAATATATTTACATTTTATAGATTTAAATGTAGCTTTACAAGTTTGCCGCTTCGCACCGCGTTTTAGTAAATATATAAAACTATCTTTTATTTTAATTTTGAATAATAAATCTGTGGAAGAATGTTATATAGATGAATATAATATCTTATAGATAGATTGTTTTAAAATAAACTAGGATAAATGAACGTTAATACATTTAATTTGTACAAATATGTGCAATCACTCGTCCATTTATTGCGTATTTGTGTGTGTGTGTGTGTGTGTGTGTGTGTGTGTGTGTGTGTGTGTGTGTGTGTGTGTGTGCTGTGCGATAAACGTTTACAAACGAACCTGATAAAACAAAAGTTATTATTATATATTATTATTATTGGCATTTTTATATTATATTATACACAGAATATTAATTGTAAAATACATGAGTTGCTTGAAATTTATAAATATAAATTTTAACAATCATGTTGCTCGTTATTGGCGGTAACCTTTATTTCTTTGTTTGATACATACGAGCCTGTTCTTTATTTATATTTTTACATACAGCCTGGCCTACAATGGGGTATAATGAAAGTCATCGTTTTAACGTCAGATCTTTATATTATTATTTTGGAGAACACTCTTCCACATTATTGAAACAATGGATCGATACGAATTATAGAGTCATAAGATCCACATCCAAACTACATTTCTTAAAATTGTGTAAACATAATAATTTAATACCGTCACACTTAGATAACAATTACAAGAACACTAAGCCTGTTTCACTCAAGATTAAAGAAAAAATTGGAGAGGTCACTAGATAAGTTCAAAAGCAATATCTTGAAAATCGAGATTTTTGATTTACACAGAATGGTTGATTATTATTTACACAAAAAAATGGGTTTCCTTTCCAACAGATTATCCAATATATTACCTGCATACATTTGGAATGACATCATTGCTCATTACAATAAACCTTTTTTAAACCTACAATGTAGATTAAAAAATTCCAATAATAAAAAGTTTAATTGGCTTGTCCAGAACAAAAATTTAATTCAAATAAAATCATCGAAAGCAATTAGATTTTTCTCGATTGTTGACAATAATAATCCTAACCAAGTGCAATACGTTCGTAACAAGCCAGTCAATAATCTAGATAATACTGTAATAGAAACCTTTATTGAACCATTTGAATTCACAGAAAAAACTATTGATCCTTTGGAACAAGCCAATGATAAATGGTTTGTCAATCTCTCTAACATTGATATCCCTCAGGATGTCACTAAACTGTTGCAATTTGGAAACAATTTCTGCCTTCCGAATAGTTTGAACAAAAAGAGGAACATACACGAGTTTATAAAAGATATAGAAGGGAACACGAAACGTCACAATATTGATAATCTTCCACGAATAAGAAATGCAGTCATCCCACAATTACATAACTATCTATACTCTAAACCCACCACAAACAACATTAACATTAAACTTTTAACTATGTACAAAATAATTCATAGATTTTGCAAAAACAATCCTGACATTATTTTTACACGTGCAGACAAAGGCAATATCACAGTTGCGATGAATAAAGACCACTACATTCAAAAAACAGAAGACATGTTAAAAGATGCAAATACTTACACAATTGTGAAGAAGAACCCTGCAAAACAAATCGAAAATAATTGCAACAATTTACTTAAATTTTGGTTCAACAAAGAGTACATTTCAAAACAGGAATATTTCAGAATGCATTACAGCGACGTACCATTACCTAAAGCGTATGCCCTTCCTAAAATCCACAAGCCTAATCATCCGTTTAGAATAATTGTTTCCTCAATTGATACAGCGTTATACCCCCTTGCCAGTTTTCTACAAAAAATTAT
This sequence comes from Temnothorax nylanderi, assembly GCF_030848795.1. Lineage (NCBI taxonomy): Eukaryota > Metazoa > Arthropoda > Insecta > Hymenoptera > Formicidae > Temnothorax > Temnothorax nylanderi. Next base: position 114,961 of record NW_027249372.1, on the reverse strand, counting down.
TTCTGATAACATACACAAAACAAGAAGTCATGTGAATAATAGTTTTGACTTATATGGTGCGCTCTCTGGAAAGAAAATTTCAAATTCAGATATACTTATATCTTTAGATGCGACTTCACTTTTTACAAATATTCCTCTGAGTCTTGCATTAGAGAGTATTAAAAAGAGGTGGTCACATATAAGAAAAGGTACCAACATACCGAAAAAAGACTTTCTAGCGACCATTGAGTTCATATTGTCATCTACATATTTTACCTTTAATAATGTTATATACAAGCAAACTTTTGGTACTCTCATGGGATCTCCGTTGTCCCCGATTATAGCTGACATTGTCATACAAGATTTAGAGGAAACAATACTAGAATCGATTGACTTTAATTTACCGTTTTATTGCCGTTATGTCGACGATATAATTATGCCGGTTCCACGTGACAAAGCGCAATACATCTTAGATAAGTTCAATAACTACCACGAAAGACTTAAGTTTACAATTGAATATGAAAAGGACCGTACTTTGAGTTTTTTAGATTTGCAACTGCATATCATTAATGACACCATCTTCATAGATTGGTATCATAAGGATACATTTTCAGGTAGATACCTATTGTATTATTCGAACCATCCAGATTGCCACAAAATCGGCACAATATACGGTTTGGTCGATAGGTCTATACTATTGTCCCACCCTATATTCCAGTCCAAGAATATAAAATTGTGCATCAATTTATTAAGAAACAACGGTTATCCTTAATTAGATTTAATCTTCAAAAGAATTAACGTAAGATTGAATACATTATTCAATGGTAAACTTAAACAGAACATTGTGAATGCGGGCAATACCGACGACGAGATCGAAGATAATGAAAATAGAAGGAAGATCATTGTAATGCCGTTTATTAACAATATTTCGGAAAAAACAGCTCATCTTTTTGACAAAAAAGAACACATAATAGGGTATAGAGTTCTTAACAAATTGAACAAATTCATTAAAACACATAAAGACGTTAATGCATTGTGCTCGAACAATAATGTAATTTATGAAATTAATTGTAATGATTGCGATGCCTCTTACGTGGGGCAAACAAAACGACAACTAAAAACAAGAATTAACGAACACAAAAAGAATTATAAATTAGATCCATCAATACATTCAGTTATCACGGAACATATGCTAAGTTTGAATCATACTTTTAATTGGAACAATCCTGAAATTTTAGATTTTGAAACAAATTATTATAAGCGACTCATCTCAGAAATGATATACATAAAGGAACAAAAAAATGGTATCAATTCCAATAAAGATACGGAATTACTTGATAGTTCTTATTTTAGTATTTTAAGCGAACTCAGCAACAATTCATAGGGACTTATTTATTGTTCGATTGACATCCTTTGTTGTTAGTCGATTCCGGTGGAGCGATAATGCTCAGTCACACATAAGATTCGATACAGTACGGTACTTGGAAACATCATAACTTGATTCTACAATTTTCTCAGTACGTATAATCGTAACAAATTCTTACATTTATTGTCTCTTACAAGTTTTTATTTACAGTTATTACAGTTTAGACGCATTTTTTAACTGTGGACTCTTTATGGTGACGTGGAGAATTCGCTAACTGACTCGATTCATTCCCACTGCCAACTGAGGAATAAATCATGGATCCTGGTTTTCGACTTTTAATCAAGGTTTTTTTAAAAATGCGCATCAATTCCGGTTTTTTTCGTTCAACAATTTCATGTTACTCCTCGTTTACTCATCTTTTAATTAAAGACCGTATTTGTACAGCGATTATGACTCTATAACATTCTTACTGTACTTATTGGATGTAGAAATGTATGATTCAGGATTATTCGTATATTTAATGTAATCAAGTCTATTAATTTCGGCTGATGAAGGCACGGTGTTGCCGAAACGTCCCATTTCAACATTGTTAACAATATATATTTTTAAATTTTAACAATCATGTTGCTCGATATTGGCCGGTAACCTTTATTTCTTTGTTTGAAATTTATATATTATATATAACTCGCAAGCGTAAACAAAAAGAACTGCGTAGTCGAAAAAGTCAGAGCAGTAATAGGCGTTTTGTATAGATTTTCTGATGGGATTTCTGTGTGGAAGCTTACTTTTCTTTATATCCGGTGACATCAAACTGATTTTGAGTCAGTCTTTGGTTTCCAAACCAAACATGTGACTACACGAGTTTTTAGCTAACATCATAGGTGAAAATAAACTTATTGACTTTTTCATATATACATCACGTAATACGTGACAAAATGGCTTGTTCACGTTGTGATTCTCCGACAAAGAGTGATGGCAAAAAGACCTGTTTTTTCGCCCATTTTTTGGACCTCAAATTTCAAACTTTTTTTAATGCCAAATAGTACTATATGATGGGACATTAATCCCAAAGAAATTTTAAAATGAGCATATAGGCACGGTTTTGGAGATATAAAGGGGTGAAAGTGATGGTTTCTCATAATCCATGAAAGTACACGAAACTCTTCAAGTGTCCATACCAAGGAATAAAAAATATATAACGAAGTGAAACATATCGTTTCTTATGGATTTTTTTACGCCGGATTCAAATATGACCTTAGTTTTCGTCTAGCATGAAAATTCCCTAAGATAGATGGAGTTGAAGTGAAACTTGACACCGCCTCTCATGGATCGGGCTACTTTTTTACTCTGATTCCCCTTGCCTCTCACATATTGGGGTCCCACCAAACACAATGCAACATGTAACGTACAGGTTAGTTGTAATTTGCAATATAACACGTGTGTTATATTGCATTTATATTGTTGAGTAGGAAATTACAACTAACCTGTACGTTACATATTGCATTGTGTTTGCTGGGGTGCTTTTTTAATGTAAGTCCCCTTGCCTCACAGATTGGGGTGCTTTTTCAATGTGAGTCCCCTTGCCTCTCACATATTGGGGTGCTTTTTTAATGTGAGTCCCCTTGCCTCTCACAGATTGGGATGGCGACAGAAAATACCCTCAATAATACGTGAACTTCAGCCACGCATTCTTCCTTATGCAATACACCCTGACTGGAAATCATCACTTTCACCCCCTTGTATCTTCGGAACCGTGCCTATGCTCATCTTGAAATTTTACTGGGATTAATGTTTCATCTAATAGTACTATTTGCCATGAAAAAAAGTTTAAAATTTAAGGTCCAAAAAATGGACGAAAGCCATCACTCTTTACCGATGAATAAATTAAAATTTTCCTTTAACATATTAATTTTCACATAGTTCTTTCTTATTAATCGGACGATGAGAAAGATCTTTGTATATAGAAGTAAATGCTTGGACGGGGGAAGGGCTTCGTCTTTAACATCAAAGAAGTGCAAACACGTCTTACCTTTTACTGTTTTCGAGCACAATAAGATATGAACTACGAGATCATTTTAAGATATTGTACAATCCTTGCTCTTTTTTCTATTTTCAGTCACATATATCTGCAACTTCGAATATCTTATGAGCTATAAAAGAGCGCCGTCTGATTCAAAGTGCATTTTACTTTACAGGAATTAATCCTCTACAATATATATCAAAATCGAGTTTATTCGTGCTGTGTAAGTTTTTCTGTAATAATTTTTTTTTATTCGTTATCTTAATAATAACATTTTTTAGTATCAAGCATATTATAATTGATTAAATTTTCGAAATTATTGTTTAGATAAATAGGAAAAAGGAAGAAAATGTAATAAATAGAGAAGAAATTATGATTTTTACGAATTTTACGATTCAAGATTTATTATCAAAGTTCGATAACTTAATATTTATTTAATATACTTATATCTACCTTAGACAATTTTTAATCTTTGTGTTCCATACACACAAAATTTAGAATAGAATTTTATTTATAATTTTATTGTAGAAAACGTTTAGAAATCAAAAGAATACACATCTTATAAAATACATGCATACATTAAAATACACATCATATAAAATGAGAGTTCTATCCTGAAATTTGACGCGAATTATAGATCATCTAAATATATTTAATATACGTTAATCCACTTTAATAGCTTTCTGTGTTCGAAAGTTATTATAAGCCTTTTATATAATAATTTTCAACTGTAACTAATCTCCAAATTACAAAATATTTTATAGTGTTTTTAAGATTTACTTTTATTACATATATAATAAGATGTTGTAATTTTATTACATTTTATTATTTGTGTTTTAAGGGTTTTTTTTAGACAATTTAAGTAAAACTATAAAAATTTGTTTTTTTTTTTCAATGTCGTAAAGCTTTTGGCAATACCTGATAACACAGGACCACAAAAAATTTTTTTTGAAAAGCAACTGGGATCAGAGTAGGTGTTTCTCATAGATTTTGGGTCACTGAATCCGAATTCGTAAACCGTTTTGCTCCATCACGTCTAGATTTTTAGATAATCGAGAAAAATAGCGGAAAATCTGTGAAAATTGAAATAAACATTTAAAGAAAGAGCAAAAGTATAACATCAAAGAAAGAGAAAAAGTATAACATCAAAATGCGGTCGCAGAACTGATTTAAATATATTTTGGTAAGTTAAATAAAGTGCAAGAAAGGAGGATGTTAAAAAAGGGACGAATTTCGCCCAAAAAGGTGTAAGTAAAAGAAATAGTGTTTTTTGTAGATCTTGATCTCCTGAATACGATAAAGCTAATAAAAAGTTCGTGGTGCTTGGGGAACACCTTGAAAATTGAGCATAAACGTGGTGTATTTACAGAAATTCGGATGAGATATATGCTATATCATAAAATGTACTGGTGAAAGATTTGTTGGGGAGAGGGAAAAGGGGGAAGAAAGAGTGTTTTGTGTGCGTGTGTGTGTGCATGTGTGCGTGCGCGAGTGCGGGTGCGTGTGCGGGTACGGGTGTGTGCGGGTGTGCGCGTGTGTTTGCGCGTGTGTGCGGGTGTGTGCACACTCGCACACACGCGCACGCGCGCACACACCCGTACCCGCACCCGCACCCGCACCCGCACCCGCACCCGCACCCGCACCCGCACCGCACCCGCACCCGCACCCGCACCCGCACCCGCACCCGCACCCGCACCCGCACCCGCACCCGCACCCGCACCCGCACCCGCACCCGCACCCGCACCCGCACCCGCACCCGCACCCGCACCCGCACCCGCACCCGCACCCGCACCCGCACCCGCGCACGCACCCGCGCACGCACACACGCACACACACACACGCACGCACGCACACACACGCACACACACACGCACCCGCGCACACACACGCGCACACATACACCCGCACCCGCGCACACCCGCACCCGCACCCGCGCACATACACACACACACACGCACACGCACCCGCACCCGCGCACGCACACACGCACACACACGCGCACACATACACCCGCACCCGCGCACACACGCGCACACCCGCACTCGCACCCGCGCACATACACACACACACACACACGTACACGCACCCGCACCCGCGCACGCACACACGCACACACACACGCACGCACCCGCGCACATACACACACACGCGCGCACCTGCGCACACACGCGCACACCCGCACCCGCGCGCGCGCGCACGCACGCACACACACACACACACACACACGCACACAAAACACTCTTTCTTCCCCCTTTTCCCTCTCCCCAACAAATCTTTCACCAGTACATTTTATGATATAGCATATATCTCATCCAAATTTCTGTAAATACACCACGTTTATGCTCAATTTTCAAGGTGTTCCCCAAGCACCACGAACTTTTTATTAGCTTTATCGTATTCAGGAGATCAAGATCTACAAAAAACACTATTTCTTTTACTTACACCTTTTTGGGCGAAATTCGTCCCTTTTTTAACATCCTCCTTTCTTGCACTTTATTTAACTTACTAAAATATATTTAAATCAGTTCTGCGACCGCATTTTGATGTTATACTTTTTCTCTTTCTTTGATGTTATACTTTTGCTCTTTCTTTAAATGTTTATTTCAATTTTCACAGATTTTCCGCTATTTTTCTCGATTATCTAAAAATCTAGACGTGATGGAGCAAAACGGTTTACGAATTCGGATTCAGTGACCCAAAATCTATAAGAAACACCTACTCTGATCCCAGTTGCTTTTCAAAAAAAAATTTTTGTGGTCCTGTGTAATTATTAAAGTAACATTATCAAAAAATAGGACAGATGAAAACAATTAAAATAGTTTATATAAATATGAAATATTATTGAACTTATTAATGCATTCCTCTTGGATAGGTGTTAATAGTAATGTGGATGGGTAGTGAAATTATTTTGCGGTAGTGGTCAGATTCGAAAGGGGCATCGGCATTCAAGACCGCTGGTGATATCCGCTTATAATTCCAGACAGTGGTGTGCACAACCGTTCGAAGTTCCGATGGAATTACTCGAATTACTGCCAGTACCCAATCAGTCCTTTACCTCGAAGTCTTGCAGTCTAAATTTTCATTGGTTTGAAAGTATTTACCGGTATACAACAAAGAAACATTTAATTTAATTTTATTTTACAGGAACTTAATTTAACTTGAACCTTTAATTTAAAGTCAGATACAAAAGAGACTACGCGATAACAGAATCGAATTCAAGTATAAAGAATCAATAAGTTGCATGAAATATCGTTGTAGATATTATTATTGAATATCGTTTATAACATGGAATGTTTTGTAATAATTATTTAAAATATTAATAATTTTATATTTTGTTTAGAAATAATAAAAAAATATTATTATTATTAATGATCATTTTTTAATAATAATAATAATAATAATAATATTTCATATGTCACATAAACATATAGAAAAGACTTTGTTTCTTAAATCATTAAGTTTGATTTCTGACGTGGAAATTGCTTTAAAATTTTTATTTTTTAATAGTACTCTTGCCTTGTTCTACTTAAATGACTGGATATAATGTCGATGAAAATTTTCGGTCAATGTATTTCCACACATGCGCGCAACGATAGTCCCGAGAAAATGCGTGTTGACGTCGCGAGTTTCTGGCGAAAAATTCGCGAAATTTTAGTTAGAAAATTCACGCGATACAGCGAAATCCTTCGAAATTTCGTGAATACCGATGACTGCGGTTTGCTGATGGTAGTTTCAGACATTTCTCAGCGTAATATGTATCTTTGCGAACTTAAACTTGACATTCCCATCGTGAAAATGATAGTCGAGGTTTTCCCCTACCCTTCCTTGTTAAGAGTAATCGGTGCAACATATCATGTGCGGTGCGAAATCACAGCGACACAGTTTCTATAATATAGTTGCGATTGTCAATTATAATATTATTCACGATTTCCATGAAATTAAATGAAAATTTTCGTTGCACCAATACCTCTCGTTCCAACAGCCGGTGATTTTATGCACTTCAAACTACAATTTTATTATATTATGTAGTATATTGCGCCGCTGAACTCATATTTCGCATTCCTCCAATGTGCATTGCAAAAATACGCTAATCGATGAACAAAGCAAAAGTTAGTACGAAAGGGTCAATAATATTTTCTGTATCGCATATTTTACGAAGTTATTTTAATAATTTCTCCTTAACAAAATTATTATATCACAAAATTATGTTACTTAACTCAAACCAAGTGATATGTAAAAAAAGATGTCAAATCTTTAAATTGCGCCAATTGCAAAGAAAATATATGTATTGCTTTGAAAAATAATTGTGTAACTACTTTAAAAAAATAAAATCCAAGTGGTACATATCTTTGTGTTTCCATTAAAAAGGATCTTCCTATTCCAACTTCCAACCCAAGTGGTAATAACAGGGAGTCCCTGGGTAATAGGTTCTTAATTCTCCTTAACAAAATTATAATATTACAAAGAATCATTTTAATCACAAAGAATTTAAGAGGTAACAGTACAAAATAAAAATATTTAATTAAAATAAAATAAATAAATTCTTGTAAAAAAACTTGGCGCTGCTAGACTTCGAAATTTAAACATTAAAATTTAAACATTAGTACTAAAATTTTTGATTGAATAAAAAAACAATAAACATAATTTAGGGAAGAATGTGACAAGAGTAAAAAAGCAGCGCCAAGTTTTTTTTACAAAAAAAATTTATTTATTTTATTTTAATTAAATATTTTTATTTTGTACTGTTACCTCGTAAATTCTTTGTGATTAAAATGATTCTTTGTAATATTATAATTTTGTTAAGGAGAATTAAGAAGCTATTACCACTTGGGTTGGAATAGGAAAATCCTTTAATGGAAACTCAAATATATGTACCAGTTGGATTTTATTTTTTTAAAGTAGTTGCACAATTATTTTTCAAAGCAATACATATATTTTCTTTGCAATTGGCACAATTTAAAGATTTTACATCTTTTTTTTGAAATACATGTCACTTGGGTTGAGTTAGGTAACATAATTTTGTGATATAATATTTTGTTAAGGAGAAATTAAACTACCACTTGGGTTAGATTTTTGATTTACAAAATACATTGCGTGTACTTGGCGCCTTTTTTTACCTATTTTGAAAAAAGTAATTTTGTATTGATATCACGCATTTTGTAGTGTTAAGCGGGGATCGGCAAAAGAATTTTTATTTTTTATTATTTAATTATTCACAAATTAGCAATAACAATAAATAAAATTTTCATTAAATTTGCAAATCACAAAAAATTACTAATTGTATAAAAATTAATAATATTTAGGTAAAAGTAAATTACAGATTACTTAAAGAATTTGTAATTTGTCAGAGAAAAATTTCTAGTTCGTGAAAGTTAGTATTTAGGTGAAAATAAATTAATTTTTTTTGCAAATTGGTAATTAGTAGAAATAAATTCTTTATTATTAAAATAATTAATAGTTTGTCAAAAATGAATTACTACTTATTACTACTTATTATACTACTTATTTAAAAATTAATAATTAGTGAAAAATAATTATTAAAAAAAAAAAAATTAGTCTACTTACAAGGAAACCTCGCGAACTCGAAAATTCTGATTTTAATGAAACTTCCCACACATGTATGGGGAGTAAAAAGATGAATTTAGAAATTTTTTGTAGCTGCCCAAAAACGGTTTTAAGGGGTGAAACCACCACTCATATGTAGAGCCGGTTTTTGCTTTTTTCGAAAAGTATTCGAGATAACAAAAAATGAGATATTCAAATAAAAGTTTTATAGTAAAATCTCCTCTATTCAACAACATTAATATAATATTTTTTAAAAATAATTTTTTAAACAAAATTTTTTTTTTCAAAATTTTATTTACCCGTGCGCACCCGCGCACACACACACACACACACACACACAAAACATTCTTTCTTCTCCCTTTTCCCTCTCCCCAACAAATCTTTCACCAGTACATTTTATGATATAGCATATATCATCCGAATTTCTGTAAATATAGGGGAGAGTTGGCAATTACCGCGCGGTTGACAATTCCGCGCCATTGTTTATCTCAATAACTATTTGTATTACGCGCCTACAATGATGTTAATATCATAGAGTAACACGAAATACCCCACCCGCATGCGCCGTCAATGCGTTCCGGCCGTCCATGTAAACACAGTGCGCTCTGGAAGCTTCTCTGCTTGCTCGTTGCAATTTTGCTGGTAGTTTCGATAAGAGGTGAGTAACATAATATTTTCATTAGAGAAATAATCCTGGCGGATTTGATAAGCTAAAACACTATAAAATTAGGTTGCAAAGTGATTTTAGAAACACGCGTTTCTTTCCTATATATTTTAAGGTTGTAAAGTGAAATGATTGAGTTTGATAATTTCGCGCCCAAGGTATAATACTCATAGGTATAACGATAACTGTGTGTTAAGAGTTACCAAGACTGTTTAGTTTACAATGTAAGGTGCTTACAGAAAAGATCATTGCTTAAGTTTTGATTTGAATTTATAATGATTGTTATTTGTTAACGCATTCACTTATTTTTATATGTAGGTACCTACTAGACAATATTAATGCATAAATATAAAAAAACATTTTGTTATTGTGTTCTACTTCATGTCACTGGCTGAAGCCAGAGTAATTTTTATAAGTACGGCTTTATTAAACTGGGCACGATTTTATCAGACCTGGTCACGATATTATCAGACCAGTTTGATAATACCGCGTTTTCTCACTTTTTGAAAAATTATTAATATTTTAGTTTGTGTTTAACTTTCAACATTATTGGTATGATATATGGATAGCCAAATAAATGACCTATCTAAAACTGCACAGTTTGTTTTTTTGAAGCATTTCTGAGCTTAGATATACGCTTCGGTTCTTAGGGGCTCGGTAATTGCCAACTCTCCCCTACCACGTTTATGCTCAATTTTCAAGGTGTTCCCCAAGCACCACGAACTTTTTATTAGCTTTATCGTATTCAGGAGATCAAATTCTACTAAAAACACTATTTCTTTTACTTACACCTTTTTGGGCGAAAATCGGCCCTTTTTTAACATCCTCCTTTTTTGCACTTTATTTAACTTACCAAAATATATTTAAATTCTGCGATATATTTAAGTTCTGCGACCGCATTTTGATGTTATACTTTTTCTCTTTCTTTGATGTTATACTTTTGCTCTTTCTTCAAATGTTTATTTCAATTTTCACAGATTTTCCGCTATTTTTCTCGATTATCTAAAAACCTAGACGTGATGGAGCAAAACGGTTTACGAATTCGGATTCAGTGACCCAAAATCTATAAGAAACACCTACTCTGATCCCAGTTGATTTTCCAAAAATTTTTTTTGTGGTCTTGTGTTATTAATTAAATAGAAATACTTAATTTTGTCGCCTCTTTGGTGATTTTTAAATGGTACAGAAGGACTTTAAGGATGCTACAAAAAGAATTTCTGAATAAGAAAAGACGAATTTAAAGTGTGAAAGATATTTTTATGTAAAAAAATTATATTTTTTAAATAATCGTAGCTCCTCCCCTGCACCTCTTCCGCCTGCCTCTGAGCCATAATAGTTCTCTGTGGAATGTCAAATTTTTTTGTAACGACAAAAATATTTTAAATACGTTAAATTGTACACAAAAATACATTTTCATCGAAAAAAATTTCTCACTTACGTACACACAACACTGACGTAATCCTCCAACCATGCACTTTCGTGTCCCAACGCGATTTTGACTGTTTGCCGTTTCGAGAGTAAATGAGCTAGGGCTTTGAAATTTCTACCTGATGTTCCCTACTATAACAACTTTTTTTTAGGGGTGGGGGATTATCCCACGGCCGTTGGTTTTCCGGAACGAACGACCGTTAGAAACGCGTGGGACACGAAAGGGCATGGTTAGAGGGATTATGGTTAATATTTCCAGACACCAAGATATAAAATCAACGTCTATCATAATATAATGGACTCGATTCAATTAATATTTTAACTTGCCTACAATACGAATTGCGCTACAGATCACTTTCTCGTTCTCTTCAACTTTTACAAGACAGCAATTTACAAGACATTTACAAGACAGCATATGCATACGTGTGTGATTTTGGATGCACCTTCCTTCTTAAAAAGATCTCCTCCTTCCAGTATTAGCTCCTTCCAGTTAATATATAATATTATATGATATATTGATGATCACACACACACACACACACACACACACACACACACACACACACACACACACACACACACACACACACACACACACACACACACACACACACACACACACACACACACACACACACACACACACACACACACACACATACACACACACACATACACACACACACACACACACACACACACACATATATGTACACACACACACACTATCTGTCACGTACTACGTTTACGCGAGCGTTACTTCTGTAGTAACTTATACGATAATTCCCCCACGTAAACGGGGATTCTGTAGTAACTTATGATAATTTATCCCGCGCAAACGAGTGAATTATCGTAAGTTACTACAAAAGTAACGCTCGCGTACTTAAACATAGTAACGGACACGACTGTCACTACATATCTCCGCGCGCGCTGATATTTCGCCTCTTGTGACACCCATATCCTAATTTCGTGGCACTTCGATCCTTGCGTGACGCGACCGAAATTCGGAATTAAACGATCGTAGTATTTAACGATGAGAAACCATTTAACGATGAGAAACCATGGTGTTACGCGCGAACGCGATATGTATTTCTAGGTTATAACTGATGACTGAAGCGTCGCGGCGTCGTCTACAATACACAGAGTAAGCGTGGAGTAAGGAGTAAGAGTAGGCGTAAGAGGGCTATTATAATTCGTCGTCTATAATGGCAGCAGGAGAATGCAGTAAGGCGTAAGCAGTAAGCTATTGACCAACCGCAGTGGATTATTCTTGAATTGTAAAAATCCCATTAGTCAATAACTTACTGCTTACGTCTTACTGCATACTCCTGCTGCCATTGTAGACAACGCTTAAACCTGTTGCGTCCGGATTGGCCGAGCGTAAGTGTAAGAGTAAGAGTAGGAGTAAGAAATAAAATAAATTTATTTCGCTTACGCTCCTACGCCAGCTTTCTTAAACCAGAAATAGCCGTTTTACGCCTACTCTTACTCCTTACTCCACGCTTACTCCGTATATTATAGACGACGCTTGACAGCGCGCTGTCCGCGCGAACGCACTGAGCGACGAGCGCACACGTACGCGTATATGTTGTCTCTTTTCAGTGTAGCAACATTGTCATGGAGGGGTCCCGGGGGGACGCTCGAGATGTTCTCAAACGCCATCTATCGAGACAAAAGCAACCGTACGTACGGCGGCGGTGGCGACGACGACGACGTTTCTTAATTGTAAAATTTAACATTTCGGACTTTGCATCGTAATATCTCCGCTCGTAGGGCACGTAGCGGAAAAATAAAAACACTCTTATTATATAATTCAAATTCAAGCTATCGATCAAGCCTACTTAGAACTTGATCCGTTTATTCGTTATTGAGAATCTCAAAATCTCGGGTACTCGCTACTCGTGCGTTCGCGTAAAAGAGTCACGGTGCGGTCTCGCTTCGCGTGTACTTGGCGCGAGACACTACCGTGTCTCTTGATTTCTTGCGAAATAAACACGATTGCTAATAACTCGATAATTTGTTGACTCATAGCATACCTAATAAATCGATAATTTTGTTAGAACTTTAAACATTGTCTCGTCTCTTTATTTTTGAGTATTAGTTCCTCTTAATTCTGTAATGTTTTAATTTTTTTAGTTTTATCTGATATGAAAGATATATTATACCTATGTATATTTTTAGTATTTTGTATCTTATATACCAACTTTATACTATCATATTGCAAAAACATTTATTTTTAACTTCTTTCTCTCCTTACCATTTAATATGTAGATATATAATTTACATTACTTTTATTTAAAATTTGTGAAAATAGAGAGAGATAATTACAAAAAAACAAAAGCTTTATTAAATTATTTTCGTATATCGCAATTTGAAGATATCTTTATAAAATAAAACAAGACTTTTTCGATAAACTCTTACCAATAAATTCTTTGTGATAACTGAAAATGCTATTTTTAATGAGTGACGTGTTATCGGTGTTATTTCAAATCGTATCTTCGTAGAAAATCTCGGTATTTATTTCACGTGACATGAAATTATTTGTCAAACAAAGGTTCGGCCCCAGTGAAACGCATACTCCCTCGTCTTCGCCAACCGAAGGTTGGCAGCAGTCGGGAGAAAAATATTCAACATAAAACTTTAATAGTTTTCTGCACATTATAGTAAAGTTATAGTAAAGTGTATGACGTTATAGTAAAGTGTATGACGTTTGGACTGCCCAATAATTATAATGCATAAAGTATGGTATTTAAAATGTTCTGTGTGTGGCATACACGCGCACAATTCTGAAAAATATGTTTCTTGAGATAGTAGGTAATTATCTACAGATATATATTCATGAAGTTGTTCAAATTCTTAGATTACAACGGTATATGCGTACATTAATTTTCAGTTATTTCTGTCTTTGTAAATATATTTCTCTCAGTTAGAAATATATGTATATTTTTTGTGACTTATATGGAATTTTCTCAGCAACTTTTGGCATCTTATATTTGTTCGAACTACTAAACTTTACTGCGATATGAATATAAACTTAGCTATTTTATTCATAAAAATAATGAATATTTACATACATTCTTATTTATTTAATAAGAATAAAGCCTGCAAAAATGAAGATCTATTATACGCTGTTCAATAAGTTATATCTAATAGATAATTGTAAATTATTACATAGCGTAATGTGCGATACTTTTTATCATATATTAACAATTTAAAATGTTAAGATACCTTAATTCAACTTTTCTCCAAGCTTGTGCAGTTTTCAATCTTTTTACATATAATACTTGCAATAAGACTTGCAATAATAACAATTTTGTTAAAAAAATTTTTTTGTATAAAAATAAATTATTTTGACGGAAATAAATTATGTTTGTATTTTCATTATTCTAGTTGCGCACTAAAATATTTTTTTATTAAATATAATTTTTTAAATTTGTTACTTTCCAATTCTATGATTTGATTATTAAAATTTACTGCTGTGTATTAAATTAAAACTTTAAAATTATGTAAACTAATAATATCTCTTTGTTTCTGCTATACTTTATTGCTACCTTGAAAAAGATATATATGAAAATTTTGCTTCATACAAAGAGACATACTTACTAAAATTTTTTCTACAAAAATTTTCGTCCATTTCGTAAAATCGCCGAGCACTTCATAATATTACAAAAGATTAAAAGCTGTATTATGCACGTATATTTGACATTCACAGACTTTTTACTCGAACAAATGGTAAAGATATTTCTAGTAAGCCGTTTATTGTCTGTTTTATAAATTTTTTTTGTTCAAAGGAATTAATAAAAATAAAAAATGACATTATTTCCACGAAAAGCGTTTGCTTTTGTAAATTTTAACATTAAGTTTTCCTTCGTTAAAAAAGTATTCTTTGCAATTAAATTATAAATATTGCCATTTAAAAGAATATAAATAGATAATAATAGATTAATAAATTTATATTATCCATTAATCGAGGAATACGCTGCAGCAGAGCAATTACTTTACAGTTCGGTTTCTGTACAAAAAATGTAATTAAAAAAGGAAGAAATTTTTGAATATTTAAATTTTGAAAATAACTATTGCATAACTTTTTTTTATAAAAACACGATTATCTTGTTTTTTTAATTGTTGTATCTAATACAAATAAAATAATAATAGAATGACTGGAAATCTTAATATGTATATGTCTACATTATGAGAAACGTATATGCATTTCTGAATCAAGTTGAGTATAATTACATGAATTATATAATAATTACAATAATTGGTTTGTTACAGTGCAACAATAAAAAATGAAATAACATTGAATAATAAATCTGATCTTATCAAATAATAACAGCGTTTTTCGCTTTTTTTTTTTACTAAAATAACGTTATTCATTGCACTAAAGAAAATCGGCTATAGCGTTCAAGTAGCAATTAATCGAAAACTGTATGCCTAAATTTCTGGAAAAATTAACAAAAAAAAAACATCAACTACATAAAACGCAAGCCACGGGAGTTTCGAATTTTTTTTTAGATACGCGGTTAAACGAAAAGTCACAAACACCTATTTTTCGTACCATTCTTCCGTCCGTTCGTCCGGTCGTCTATTCGTTGACTCAACGTACTTCCGTTCCGCAATTCGACTCGGCGCCAATTCGACTCGGCAAATACATACGTGCTTCCGGCCGACATTCTGTAAATTTCATAGCTACCTACATAGAGGGATATCTCGTGTGATTGTTCTGGTACAGCCACGGCTAGGACTCTAGTTCCTCCTCCGTTCCTGCGAACAGGGACGATTTCGACGACAACGATGTCGACGATAACGACGACGGCGACGACGACGACGACGACGACGATGACGATGATGATGCCGGACATATACCTACCTACCTGGCCGCTTCCGCGCGCGTCCCCAAATGATGGCCCTGGACACGACTCGTTCTGATGACCGTATCGACCGCATACGAATTGACGAGCCCGGCCTGCGTGGCGGGTAGAGCCTCTCGCCGACAAACCGTGATAAGCTCAGATTATTACACACGGGGTACCGACTCTGACGTGCCGTTGCGGCGGTGCAGGATTAAATTGCGCCGCGGCACGACGCCCTACTTCGTATTACGCTACGGCGAAGGCGACATACGCGCGCGCGTGTGTGTGTGTGCGTGTGTCAAGATACGCGTGTAATCTCGAATGAATGCATTTCTAGGTCCGGTACGTACCTATTCACGTTTGCGATTGCGGCGCGCGCATTCGAACGAATGGCTGATTTGTTAATTAATCGACACTGACAGCTAGCCCGCGAATTTGCGGTTTTGTCTTTGATGAAGAAGCAAAGAAATGATGCATTCGGCTTATATATATTCGCTTATGTAGAATCAAAAATGTAGCATGGATTTGCGACGTGTAAGAGATTCGTCGGAGGTTCAAAGTGATTGCTTTTAGACAGATACCCAACTAAGGAGTGATATCTGTTTTTTTTTTATCAAACGGCGAGCTGCAAGAAGAAATTTTATTGCATATTTAGGTTTTTCTCCATTTAGAGTAGAAATATCATTTACACCCCTATAACAGCAAGTGTATATTCTGAGAATGTTTATAGGATATCATAAAGTATAAGATATTATAAAGATGTTCTCAGTATATTAAGTATATTCTTAGTATATTTTATAGATATACAGGATAATATTGCTGTTAAGGATCGTGTATGGATATAAAATCAATAAATCGCACTCTGAATGCTTGACGCCTTTGTATATACTGAAACTGAGAACTTTGTTACTTCTTTTTATTGTTTTATCGTAAACGTATTATAGATGCAATTTGTGTGTGTTAAAAATAGCGAAAGTTAGAATGATCTTAAATCAGTTTTATTTTTTAAGTAAAACTTCTTTCTTAATTTTCTTCAAATTTTAATATAAAATATATAAATAAATTAAAAATGTCAGTAACATCGCAATATCTCTGAAATTAAGTGTTATGAAAGAGATATACGTAGGATTAGTTTAATTTTTAATACGAGGAGATTAAGAGATTAAAAAATAAGACGCCCACGGCAATAATCTTATTGGAATATTACTTTCATTATCGTCCGTGAATAATGTGATCTATAACCTCGAAGTTACCTGGTTAAATTACTTGCTGGTTCTAAGATGACAGTCATATTATCTATCCTAACTAAAATTTTCGAATAAAATTAGCTTTTGATGCGACATATTACGTCGACCGGAATAAGGTTTAACTTAACGTAGGAAACTCTCTCTCTCTCAGCGATCTATACACAGCTGACAAAATCCGGCATCATGCGCGCTCTGGCGAAGATAAATGCATCTGCTATGCGTAAATAGCATGCATGCATAATTCGGAGGTTCATGATTGTATATGATTTGCGCGGCATACTAATGCACTAAATTGGACTACGCTGCAAATTAGATGGGTGTTTGTGCGCGGGGAAAAGGTAACGTCGATGGTGCTGATAGTCGGGACGTGCTGTGAATTAAGCGATAATAAACATAAAGATTGCAGGACGAAGAGTTAATCCCCTGCGGATGAAGCGCGAAATGAGTATTCGTAAATGACAAAATGATTGCGACGAACGATCGGAACGGATTGGACGAATAATACGGCCCGAGCTTTTCCCATAACGAGCGACAAATTGCGTTTAAAAATTTGTACGCATCAAAACGCGCCAATGTTATGCATACGTTGCACACCTCTTGCCACATTTCTACAACTTTGCTCTAAGGTATTGCGTAAATGATTTTGTCATTGAATTATGGGTTGCCGCTTCGGTGATTGTCAGGTTAATGCTATCAGCAGCCCCAACTTTGGCCGCGTTTCGAAATTTTCCGTCAGAGTTGTGAACGTCATACCGTCGTATTTTTCTCTAACGGACGATGCATATAATGATAATGTAACGATCCTGTCGGATTCAATAGCTCATTTCGCACGTTACTCCGTGCGAAACGTAAGCTGGAATGCAGAGACAAGCTTAATTGACGCCGGCAGCGCAACGAGCGCGCGATGCTCAGTATTTACTCTTTCAGACGGAACTCGGTAGTACAAATAACACTTAAATAACGCAGAATTTTCCGACGAAATCTTGCAGAATTTCAATTTTAAACATAAACAGCTTCTTCTAATTGTCAAATATATATTACATAACACTTCAACGAACTTTTAAGACACACACGTCAAGATGGAGAAACGTGTCGTTATTTATTATTTCTTCACGTTATACGCGCAAAGAGAAAATGGTTCTCTCATAAAACCGCTATGGTAGAAGCGCATTATCACTCTTTCGAGGGTAAGAAGAGAGTACGACAATGGTAGTGCTTGCAACATCAGAGTTTACGTAAACATGTTACAAAAGCGCGCACGTTTCTCCCGGCGTGCCCGGAGGTGAGGAAAATGCACTTCACTAAGCAAGCGTTTTATATAAATGTATACGGAAGATATGCGATAGTCGCAATAAACATGTTGTCTGTTTATTGCGAGGTAAAAAGGAAAACCCAGCGAGGAGATCAGGCTGCAAAATATCGTACCTTAATGTCATGCCACTGGTACGGGTATAGTCCGCCAAGAGACAACTCGGTTAGGATCCCCACTAGGATTTGCTGTTCCTCTTCGATCAGTCTGCTTTCCGAAACTTTCCAATTTCATCGTGATTGCATAAGATGCACGAGACTTCGGTAGAACTTTGTCAGATATCGTCGGGTAACTTCGAGATAAATATTAACGATACAGGGATCGAGAAGAAACCGGGCGCATCCATAAAATACGTTTAAATGTAAAGAAGAAGCGATTCAAATTGGAGAAGAAATGCTGAAGTGAAATTAACATGAGAAATTATTTGCTGGAAATGACGAATGAATTTTACGTTTGTTAAAAGTTTAATACTCTTGTTAAATAACGGATTTGTTACATATTACTTCCACATATTTCGTTCTTTCGATGATGATAATAATAATAATAATAATAATAACAGAACGTACCTCGTACGAGAGTAAATCGATGGTACAAGAGTGGACAAGATATAGCCAGTGCACGCGGATACAAATTTCCGAGATTCGAAGAGCAAGTCTCCTTGAGGATCCTAAACAAGCCACTGGCCTGAATGCATACAGAGGATTATAAGCGAATACAAGCGCGATTATATTTGCATACGTTTGGGAGATATATCTACTCACAAGACTGCATTGCGGGATTATCATAATAAAATGAACATTTAGCGTAGATTGAATGCGTCATAATCTGGATCAAATTGAAACATTTCGCTAATGATGGGCTCTATGTAATGCACCATTATTAAAGCTTTCTCGGAATTACTTTCAAATCCTTGAAACAGCATTTTTTAATATGTATTTTGTGTGTGCTGAGACTTTTAAATCTGTTCTCTCAAAAATGTCTCTTTTATTATGCAATTATTATTGTTACCTGTGCATTTGTCGCTACAACTGGTTGCATACGTTTGTTTTATAATGCATTATCATTAAAAAACTTTCTCAAAATTATTTTTAAGGTATATTGTTACCTATATTTGTAGATATATACTGCATAGCACATGTTTGTTTCATAACCCCTGACAAGATTTGAAACTATTTCGTTAATGTTTAAATAATTTACAAATGTTTTATGCAGTTGCTAAATTATGGTAAACTGAAATGATTGTTTAATTAAATTAATTAGTTCAAATATTCTCCCAACTTAATACAGTCCATATACTCAGCGATCAAAGCTAATATTAACTGTGTGTATCGTTTAGTATAATTTAGATTTGCAAATATTTATTTTATAGCACTATGCTATAGAATAAATAATATTGAACAAAAAACAAAAACAGTTCTACAGATTTCTAAAATATTTTGATTTGTATACATATGTATGTATATATATGTATATATATATATATGTATATATATATATACATATATATATAACATATTTTTGTTTGAAAAGTAAGTAGTAGCATAACAGTTTTAAAATAGATAAACTTAAGTACTTAATACTTTTTTAACTAATTTAGAGTTAATTTTTCTTAATAAATAAATAAAGATTCCAACTTTTAATATAAATAAAATAAATAATATAAATAGTTAGATTGAATTTCGAGGGTCTTTCACACTTTATTGAATAAATATTAGTGTTGTAAATCAAAATTTCAAGATTCTTTTTCGCGAATAATCTGAAAAGATAAAGATAGATAGCAAAGTCTTTTTAAATTTAATTTTGATTATGAGCTTTTTATTATGTATTTATAAATTGCTATAACAAATTAGTATATTAATATTAGCAATATTAACTAAAAGGTTTCAACAACAAAATCGTTCAATCAGCTCGCCTTCGTAACTTTTCAATTTTATTTTCTCGCACTTTTTTTATTGCATAAGGCGGATTTCACCTCTAAACCAAGTTTTGAGTGTAAAAGAAACTGCGCTGTGATTCTGAAGAACTGAGACTGTCAGGTATTTCGTAGATTCGCGCGCGCGAACTTTTGCGACTTAGAATACACCGGAAGTCGACCGAGAAACTCGATCGTCGTGTACGTTTGATCCTAAATGGTTACCGTCCTGTGAGAGGTATCGACTTTTTCTTTACATTCTAGCAAAAATGGAGTCCAATTGTGGGATATATACATAAACTTCCACCGGCTTACATCTTTTTTGCTGTGAACGTTTAGCGACTCGTAAGAAAATGCATTTCGCTTCTTATGGAGGAAATGGAGTTAATTTTGTTAAATTGTTCGGCGAAACTTTTATATTTATGGATTTTCTATTTTACATCACGGAATTGTGCCGATGCTTTTTGTACCATTAACGGATTTAATCCTTATATAATAATCATAATAATATTATTACACATGACTAAAAATATTATATAATAAATTATTTTTAAGATGCTTTTTGTACCATTAACGGATTTAATTCTTGTATAGATAATAATCATAATAATATTATTACACACGACTAAAAATATTATATGCTAAATTATTTCTAAGATATCAAAATAAAAAGTTTTTATGAAATTATAAAATAAAAATGATGTGTATATAGTAAGTAATAACTCTGTAAATTCAATAACTGAATAATCTGAAACAAATAAATTTGAATATACTACACTAACGTTTATCGATTTCCTTTTTATAAATAATTAATTAAATTAATTTCCTAATTTAGTAAATACATTTACATAATAGCTAGAAATGCAGTATTTTATTATATTTATTAAAAATAAAATAATTTTTGTGTTATTTTTTGGAATTTACCAAAGTAATCGAACACATGTTATATGTTATATTAAATGTTTATCGAAGAAGCACAGTCAAACATTCCAAAAATACCCAATTTATACTAATCGTTTATATAAATAGGAAATTCCCCGGCGACGATTAAATTATTAATTAAAAACAGCGCAAATGCTTGTACATTTGACGTTGAAAAAAAAGGAATTGCTCGAAAAATGTATGTAAAAACAGAATAATGGTCGCACGTTTGCACGCACTTTCACTCATGCAACTTCCATGACAGGTTTTCCAGGGCGCACATTAATTACGCGACAATGAAAAAAAGCTCCCTGTGGCGCAATTCCGAAAAAACAGAATTTATCGTCGGCACGTGACTTCGATGAATATTAATTTTTGAGCGCGAACGTGCGAAAGAGAAAGGGAGAGAAAAAAGAAAGAGGGATGGAAACGGAGAAAGAAAGATATATATGTTTAACAGCTTGACAGCGACGTTGTTTAACTGGCTTTGACTTCGAAACAGGTCGAGAGTCTTTTTATTTCGACTCGTTAATGGCGCGCGCATGGCGGACACACTCGGGCGTGCATTCGTAGCGACTGGATTTTATTTTTCGCGAAATCGAATAATGGAATCAAGCGCGGCGCAGTGCGTGCGTTTAAAGCTCACTGGGCTGGGTGTATCCGTTTAATCGATTTAAAATCCATCGTCGATTCAAATCACTGCCGGCGAGGACCTACTGCCGAAGGACTCGCCGCCGCTGCCGCCGCCGCCGCCGCCGTTGGAATCCGAATTGAAATTCATAATGCTCTGTGCAAATGTCCCGAGCGTCGCCAATATTTGCGCTCCGCCTCGGTTTACCCAACATCGACACTCGTCGCGCGCGCTACCTCGTTCAATTGACATCACTCCATTAGCGCAAGCAGCGAGTCCGCCGCGCGCCGCGCGCCGGTCCCCGTCAATGAAGCATAACCATTTAACTATTTCATTTCGCGCGCGCTGCCGCAGCTTCGTCATCCTTTCCTGAAACGCAATCCAGAGGTCGAATGGTATGCAGATGTCCCGTTTGTAAAGAGAGATTATCTATGAATTCGTTATTGATTTTGTTCATTCCAATTTCGCGTGTAAATTGAAAGCTTCTAAAATATCTATATTTCATGATGTCATCCCGTTTACGTTTTGACTTTTCCCTTAATCAAATTACCTTTTATTAAACCTTTTTAAGAAACATCTTGAGAAAGATTAAAATATACGAGGAAATCGCTTTGAATTTCTTCTCTTAACTCTTTACACTTTTTACAAATTCTTTAGAAATCAAAGTCGAACGTTTTTCAATACACAAAAGATTTAATTTAAATATTTCCTCTAAACATTACAATATATTTCTAAATATAACTCGATATGTTACAGAGGAGAGAACTCAAGAATGGTGTCATTAGTAAAACTCGAAAGAAAGTATGAAATATAACGCTAATAGATCACGTTGACATTTTACGGAGCACGCTATATCTTCCCGGGTCTTCTCTATAACTTGACAACGACCTCCGAAGCGCTCGCCAGGGGTTGTCTACCCGTATAGTCAGAAAACCCCGCTCATACATCGTATTTCCCTATAGTAGGAAACTGTATAGAGTGATGTGGTGTGTGAGTGTCCCCTTGGCGAGGCATTAATGAAGCTCAATGTACACGTATGCGGATAAAGATGAGAGTGTGGTGCATGGTTCATGAAGTCAGTGGTCTTGCTCGTAAATTGGACTAACTTGGGACTATCAGTGGTATCGGGCAAAGCGGCGTAATGCATTATATCCGCATATATACCCGTATAT
The DNA here is from genome assembly GCF_030848795.1 of Temnothorax nylanderi. NCBI lineage: Eukaryota > Metazoa > Arthropoda > Insecta > Hymenoptera > Formicidae > Temnothorax > Temnothorax nylanderi. The sequence goes on along the minus strand of NW_027249372.1, from coordinate 91,894 downwards.
ACTATACATATAGTAAATATATCCCTTTAACAACAGAGTGTTTTAGAGTTATGATTTTCTCGCTCTATACAAAATGGCAGATTTCACGTTTGCACGTATATAATGTAATTATATACATTGATCAAGCTGGAAAACGTTAATTGTTGAAACATGAGAAAACGTTAAATGGTAATAAGTTATATCGCGCTGGAACAGTAAAATACAATAAATCTTGGAAATATTCACGTAGATATAAAGGTATTTTGAAATTTGTGGGAACTGGGAAAACCATAAATAGACAATAACCGGCGGTTGCTATAGCAACCTGTTACATCTGCTTTTAACGCACGACAAAGGGGAGTTATGCATTTGACATTGCGAGGAATGTGACTGGCGAAATTTCTTTTGAAACTTCACCGTTTATACGATCAAAAAATCTAAACGTTGTTGGACGGTGGTGACGTGTACATACATACGTGCACGTATGTATTTTATAAAGTGTATTTTTCTTTTTAAATCCTGTGAATAATGTCATGACTTTTAAAATTTTTATAACATCTAAAACGCGCGGTCAAACTTTTGAAGACAGCGCAAAAAAGATGTGTGCGTTTAAAATAAAATAGTATGCAAAGAGTCTTAACTCTTGCAAGTTTTGTCAATATCGCCGTCCAATCCGCTTTTTCAATCGACTATCTCATCGTTTTTTTTATCACGCAAAAATGTAAGGGCGGCCGCCTTGGATAAACTGTGAATTTGATTCGTTTTGTTGCTATCGGTTCCGAACAGAAGATTGCGTCCAATTTCAACGGATCCCGTTTGTTTGTTTATTTGCCTCTTTGTTTATGCGAGTATCGCGCAAGAGCGGCCGGATCGATTTTTACAAAAGTTTTAGCGCACCTTAACGCGGACGGATCCGATTTGAAATATAAATCATACATCACATCAGAAATTTATCCGGGATGAACGATTGTGGGTCATGCTGCCGAGCTAACAACGATTTTCTCCGAGGGTCGTGCCCCAACAGTTTTCATAACTAGGCCTCAAAATCCCCAAACAATGTGGAACATGGCCAATCGGATGGGAAATCTACTATAGAACCGCAAATTCTAACAAACTGAGAGAACAAGTAATAAATTAATTTTGATACTATATTTTTGATATAATTTTTACAGCGTTTATCCAAGAAAAATAATAGAAACATAACATGCAGATTAGGAAGATTAGTTCATACTTTACATAGTTTCATATGATATCGTATTCGAAATAATACCACGCGGGTTTTGTGTGTCGGAGCTATGTAAATGGCATATCATACCAGCTCGCAGTTATAAGCGCAACGATATGTCAAAACTCAGATTGTACGTTTTGTTAAATGAAGTTAATTAATATTTGATTGCCGAGACAGGCACGTAGAGAACGTATCTTGTATCCGCTGCCGGCTGTAATGGTATGGTATGTTGATAATAATTAATTTCTAATTATAAATTAGCGCGGTAAGCGATAAATTGACACTCGCATTATTGGTAGTCGTATTACGAATTTAATTAATGACGTATTATAATAATGGCGCAAGAAAATTGAGCTGATATTTATGCAATGTTTGCTCCGTCGTTCATCGACGGAAAATTTTATCCGACGTATTTACGTACGTGAAATTTTGAAACGCGTGGGTTGAGAAAACACGTTTGACATGTGAAGGAACACTCGAATGAGAAACGTGAGATGAAACTTTTCTGTTCCGACTTCACCGCGCTTCTGCGGCGTGTGTGTTGCTTTTTTGACCACGCGTTAACTCGTGCGAAGAGCAACGTATTATACGTTACATCGCATGATGAGACTTTGCGTGAAAAAGAGCACCTCTAATGTCACGTTGTCTTGTCTTTGTAGAAGGCAAGATCTTCGAGATGCCTTTGCGAAAAGTATTCGAACCGAGAAGAGCGTAAAATAAAGAACGCCGCCCGCCGATATCGCGTGCAAGTGAGCCGTGTATGGCCGGTGTAACTCCGTGTTTTTCGCTCAATACCGTTACATTGTTTGTAGTGAAACTGTGAAAGAAGCGTCATTTCATCATGTTTTCTCTCTCCTAGCCTTTTCACTTGTTGGAATTTAACGGTGCTCGTTTCGTTACCTTTATTACGATTGAAACGTGTGCAGAAAGAAAACAAACAGTCAACGAAATGAAAATTTTTTTCCAATCTCTTATTCGAGGCCGAACGTTCGCGCGTTTTCGATCGCGCTTATTCGATCAACGTTTAACTGCAATGCGTTAAATAACGTGGTCAATTGCGGGATTCTCCTGGGGCGCGTCCACTGTCCAACAAATTCCAGCGCTTTCAAGGTACGCACAGAGAGCGTGCGTTGATTAAAGGAGCATTTTACGTGCGCATGCTTCAAAGAAATGAATTTATTCATCAGCGGTTTTGAAAGAATATTCATTCGGCGTGCGCTAAAATCAATCATCACGGCAAATTCGCTCACATGTACTCTCGATACTTTGAACTTTTAGATTAATTTTCTCAAACTTTTAACAAAGTGCTGTAAGTTAAAGCTTCGCTGCAGTAACCGAATTCTTCAATTATTCATTTACGTAAACGTGTATATTTCAGAAACTTACATTGTTACAAATTGTTAGCCGCGGTAAAACCTTGTTCTGTTCATAAATTACTGGCGTAAACGTTGCGTTATTAAGCTGACTCCAAACAATGTGTTCACTTGTCAAGTATTTGACGAATCCGAATGGACCTCATTCGGGTGACGAATTTAATTGCTTGTTGCAATACAATGTTGTTGCGTTGACACGTGTACATTAGTCTACTCACGCGGCGTGACGCGCGTTTCGGTTTGGCAAATATGTGTCAAGTGAATGTGTCGTTTGTACAAAAGCCTTTCATAGCAAATTTGTAATTTACAATTACTCTATAAACGCTTTATTACTTGCCGGTGAAAAAGAAATAGGGATACGAGTTCAGTTGTTTCAGACAGCGGAGGAAATTGCTATATCAATTATTACAATGGTTATTATTGTCTAGCACAAAAAAAGTAATAAAAGAGAACAAACTGATGAAGATGTCACATCCAAAGTAAGATCTTATCTGTAAAAGATATTACGTGCGAAAAACTTTAATATTACAATAATATTACAAGCTGGTTTTATAACTATCAATCATTTGCTCATCATGTGTGTTATGTAGTGCGTCAAAATTTATATAATAAAATCATTTTATATTTATTTATGATTGCAAACGCTGCAACAACTGACAGGTAGCTTTTATTTAACGAAAATTAATGAATTTTAGTATGGGTATAGAATTTAGTAAGCACAAAGTTAACGCAAAATCATTGAATTTCGTAAGAAGTTAATGTTTAAAAGTTTAAGAGTTTAATTAATTAATTTATTTTATTTTAATATTAATGGAAACTTAAGTTTATGTTTAATTACTAATATAATATATTAGGGGTATGCAAAAGTTTTAGTCTTTTTTAAATTTTCTTTTATTTACATATAATATAAATACCTACTACAGATTAATCTTCAATATTTTCCCTTATTATCTATAACCTTCTGCGACCTTTCTGACAAGTTTCGGATTCCGTTACGAAAAAAGACATCGGTTTGGAGGCAATGAAGTCGTCGAGTTATTTTCGTATCTCTGCCACATCTCGAAAGAGCTGTCCGGTTCGCTAAAGTATGCTGCATCGATCGGAATAAATGATAATCCAAGGCGCCAAGTTAGGTGATCGAGTTCGCCGCGTGCAGAAGAACTTCCCATTCCCAGCCCAAGTTAAAGATGGTTTGCTGAGTGGTCCGAGCAACGTGCGGTCTAGCGTTATCGTGTAGCAAAATGACTTTTCGACCTCCTTGACTTCTGAATTTTTCCCACTTCATGCAGTCGTCTTGAAACTGTTGCTTGGTCAACTCTTATAGCTGTTCTGCAAGTTCTTCTTGCAGTTCTTCTGTGACAGGTTTTCACTCAACAACGCTTTCAAATCATCGGCCTCCAATTTTCGTAGCGTTCCAGAATGTGGTTGATCACTCACGTCAAAATTACAGTCTTTAAAACGACGAAACCAGTATTTGCAGGTATTGTGAGACACAGCACCTTCGCTAAGAATACAGCAAATTGATTTACATGTTTTAGCAGCGTTTTTTCTTTGCTGGAACTTATACCGAATGCAGTGTCGAATATAAAGCTTATCGTCGCTCATTGTGTTCACTGTTATTTTGTAAGGTTATTTTGTAAGGTGCACTATAAAATATGGCATTTCAGGGTACATTCCGTTTCACGCATGATGCGCAAAATGCATCATTTATCCTTGTTTAACATTCGATGAACAATAAGGATAAATGATGCATTATATGCGCATCATGCGTGACACGGAATGCAGATAGTTCGATACAAACCTTACAAATACACAAGAAGGCGGGAAGAAATTATTTAAATTTAAAATAATTATATTAGAACGCTGAAAAAAAAGACTAAAACTTTTTCATACCCCTAATATTTACTTCAGAAAATTCAGAATTTATAACACGCGGTTACTGTTACGGTTTGTCGAATCTTTGTTACGGAATAGTCCACTCAAAACTAATCGAAAAGTTAAATTAATTTCTTGCAGCAACTTCAAGAAAAAAATATTACGTAAGTATTAAGCTCTTACACAAAGAAAGATAATTAATTTCACGTGTGAGTCTTAATTCTATTCCCCATTTATGTGATAATTCTTATTAAGGAGCGTTGAATTAGATGCAAACAATATAGAGAATCTAGAACAGACGCAGGCAGTTACATCTCTCAAAATGATCCTAGCTAGATCAATGACTCGACACTTCTCACGCGCAATATCATGCGCACGGTCGTAAAGTCAGGTACGTGGAATAATTTACTGTCGGCATATTTTCAGCTGTCTATGTCTAAATCTACGTTTATCAACAAGCAACGAGAAATTCATCTTGCCGTGCTACCATATTAACTCTATGGTTCACACACATGGATCTCTAAGAATCGATGAAAAGTTCAAGTTGCTTACATTTTTGAAAATTTCTCTGTTTGAATGTTTGTATTTTACAATTTAACAAATAGATTTTTAAATTTTAATCTTATAATCATATATACTTTCCAATATTTGACATTTTTCTGGAAAAAATTTCATTTTTTGAAAGTACATTATTTGAAAAGTACAAATTTTTACTAGAGTTTTATGTAAAAATTAATTGGTTAGGTCTAAAAGACTCAATGTAGGGGAGACCGGGGCTTAAACGTCAGTTTTTTTTCGGTGCCGATTTTTAACAACAAAATAAATAATTTTAGTTAAATGTGGTACACCACTGTAAAGAGTGAACCTTTAGCTACAAAATTTATATAGGAAATTTTTGTCTACGTCGCTTTGTTTAACCGGTATAGAGCAAAAACGACAACGGTGGAAAAATTGAAATCTCAAAAATGCCGGGATTTAAACGTCACACTGCATTTTCAATACATATACGTACATCTAATCTTGAAAAATGATAGGATACATTTTAATAATTGTTTTTTAAGAGAAAAATATAAAAATTTATTTAAAATTTTTATGCGAAACATTATTAAAAAATAGTTACAAGGATTCCTCTTTCCGCAAAAGTCACTCGTCCGACTTGTTTCACTCCTCGACGTCCGATGACTCTGTTCGGTGTCTGAACGGTTGTAATTCCCGTCTCATCCATATTCCATATGCAGTGAGCCTGGAAATGCCCGGAAATGCCTTGGAAATGCATCCGGACTGCTTACTGACCGATTAGCCCCAAACACAAGTTTCAGGTTTGATCGCCCACGAAATATTAGACATCAACGATAATGAAAAAACTACACTGGATTCGTGTTCAGCATGCATTACTCTTTATAATCACGTACCTCGAGATTTGGAGAGCAAATATTATTGCAGATATTACAAAATTTCCACGCGCAGAAAATGTAACTTTCACCTTCCGAAAACACGTTTGCCCTCGTAAAAATCATAATACGGCAGATAACCTGCCGAAACTCCGTTGGTCACATGGGTACCATTAGCAGCGTTTACAATGTTAATAGCGAGTTCGCACAATATACAGGTTCCGAGATATTTGATTTGACGCTTCAACCCCGTTGACGTTTTAGCCCCGGTCTCCCCTATGTTTCGTAAATTTTGTGTGTAGTCTTAAATTTTACACTTTTTTTCTTCAAATTCAAGATTTTAATGGATACAAGGATCGTATATTTCGATTGATAGCGACACAGATTTTATACGTACTTGATTTCTACAGTAATTTGAAGAAATTACAGAATATGTCACATATACTGCTAATTGGATGCAGTTATGCGGTAAGGAATGAATCAAGCGCCACTTTCTTGATTTTTAGTTCTGTATTGCTCATGAAGGCCTATATAGCACCTATATTGTGCAAAAATAATCCAACTCTTATCTGTAACGTGTTATCCCTTGGAGACACAAAAACCAACTACCAGTCGCATAAAGAACACGTTAAATAAACACACACATAACACGGAATTGTATTTGAGGAAGATTATAGTTTGATCATTATATATATGAGATAATGTTGGTGCAGAATTTTATTCCTAATGTTTCACGAAATTTACTCTAACGGAAGAATAAGGTTTTGGAGTTGGTTCCGCATTGCAGAACTGCGTCCAATTAATATTATGCCTTTTGGTATAATTCATTATACATTTATTTCTTTATTTTAATCCTTCACGGTTCTTGTATAAGGTAAATGCTCGGTTCACACTTTATTTTTTTAATTGCATAGATGTGGCACAAAAGCTGACTCCGAAACTTTTTGACTTTTTACTTACAGTTCCTTCTATACTCCGTCCAACGAGAGATCATGGTTGATCAAACATAAATAACGATAGGGCACAGAGCCGCAATAAAGTGTTCGCGTTAAATTATTTTTATTTTTAATAGTGTTGGACAATATCTATTAAAAATAAAAATAATTTAACGCGAACACCTTGTTGCGGCTCTGTGCCCTATCGTTATTTATGTTTGATCAACCATGATCTTTCGTCGGATGGAGTATAGATTGTATTTGCATGGTTATTTTCCAAAATTTTGTTACAAGTACAATTTTTAGATTAGACTTTGAAATATTAACGCGCGATATATCTGAGCGTGCTCATAATGAGAGCAAATACCTACATACAGTCGACGCTGTTGTCAAACCTAAGCTTTACTGTGGCAGCTCGATGTCTCATCCTTTTGTTTTTGTAAAGTCCGTATCAGATTACGGATTAGGATTGAGATTGGATTGAAATTTGACCAAACAGAGCAATGTTCACTAAACTTGAGATTACACTACAAATCCAAGTATGTTATTTTTGCACGTATAAATGTCTAAAAATGACACATTTGACTGAAGCTCTTTTTACATGTTTCTTTTGCGAGTTAAATTACGTCATTTAACATGTTTAATCGTATTATTAAATTAAAAGTTAATACGTTCAATCGCATTAAATGACATGATTTAAAACGGCAAGACATGTGTAAAAAGAGTTTCAGCTAAAATAACACATTTCGATTTGCAGTGTAGTTTTCTTTATTATAATTGATTAAATTTTAATCCAATTTTAATCCCAATCCTTAGTGTGATACAGGCTTAAGACTGTGTTAAACTGAAATAACTATGTAGCAACGCCGTATTAATACACAGTTGGAAAATTTGTGTTTTTAACATAAATCACGTATTTCAAACGGTTCACTCAAATTTTTGTGTTAATATGGATGTGTTAAATAGTAACATTGATATTATGCTAATATTTCAATAAAAGAGAAATATAATTTTAATCGCAATTTAAAGTTAATTGTGTGTAGGGGAGACCGGGGCTAAAAAGTCTACGGGGTAAATACGTCTAATCAAATATCTCGGAACCTGTATATTGTGCGAACTCGCTATTAACATTGTAAACGCTGCTAATGGTACCCATGTGACCAACGGAGTTTCGGCAGGTTATCTGCCGTATTATGATTTTTACGAGGGCAAACGTGTTTTCGGAAGGTGAAAGTTACATTTTCTGCGCGTGGAAATTTTGTAATATCTGCAATAATATTTGCTCTCCAAATCTCGAGGTACGTGATTATAAAGAGTAATGCATGCTGAACACGAATCCAGTGTAGTTTTTTCATTATCGTTGATGTCTAATATTTCATGGGCGATCAAACCTGAAACTTGTGTTTGGGGCTAATCAGTCTACAAGCACCCGGGGCTAATCGGGCTAATCTCATCACTGTGGCGCGTCGGGCGCACGACTTCAGCTCACGGCGATTTCAGGTTAGGTTTCCCTCGAGCGTGATTCTGTCTTCCCTTGCACGTGCGTCAGTTTGTGTAAGAGGGAAATGGTACGCACGTATCGTCGCAAAACGGGTGTTTTGGCCGACCGAAAAGATGGCGGACCGTTGTTTTCGAGATCGCTCGCGCTCACGGCACGTCGGCGAGGTACGGCGAGGCACGGCACGGCTCTGAGATCCCGCGATTTCCGTGCGAGAGTTGACATGCCGCGCGCGCGGTAGATCGTCCCGACTCCCGACCGCGGTAAATTGTCGTTGTTGGTCGTTGTGTCAGTGACAGTCGCGCGTGCGACCGCATCGTCCAGCGTTCGCCGCATCGTCTCGGCGTCATTGTCGCCGCCGTTGTAGTGGTGGTGGTGTCGGTGGTGGTCATCGTCGTCGTCGTCGTCGTCGTCGTCGTCGTCGTCGTCGTGGTCGTGGCCGTCGTCGTCGTGGTGGTCGTGGCCGTCGTCGTCGTCGTCGTCGGCGCGTCGAGGAATCGGCGCGAGGACGCCGTCGAGTTGGTAAAATGGTCGCGCTCCACCGCGAGCTTTTCTAACCCCCCTGTCGCTATTTATCGCTCCCCCGCGAGAAACGCGGCTTGGTTAGGTTGCTCGAGGGTCCGCGCTGATCCTATGGCACCGGAACGCCGTCACGCGTGTTCCCCGTGGTTGCCCGCGTTGACAATGTGACGTGCCGTTGGGGAGTTTACGATTTGGTTAACCTCTGTATTCACGTGCCTAAATTGTTTTATGGAATAGGTAAAACAATTATTTTTTAATAATGTTTCGCATAAAAATTTTAAATAAATTTTTATATTTTTTTCTTAAAAAACAATTATTAAAATGTATCCTATTATTTTTCAGGATTAGATGTACGTATATGTATTGAAAATGCAGTGTGACCGATTAGCCCCGGGGGGGGGGGGGGACCGATTAGCCCCGGCATTTTTGAGATTTCAATTTTTCCACCGTTGTCGTTTTTGCTCTATACCGGTTAAACAAAGCGACGTAGATAAAAATTTCCTTAATAAATTTTGTAGCTAAAGGTTCACTCTTTACAGTGGTATACCACATTTAACTAAAATTATTTATTTTGTTGATAAAAATCGGCACCGAAAAAAACCAGACTGTTTAGCCCCGGTCTCCCCTACAATTAATATAACTTTTATGATGAAATTAACATATAAGAAATGTTCTTTTCGCATTTTGCTGTTTATGTAACAACTCAAATTTTTGATTGTTATAATATATAAAAGTTACATTATTTATTTGTTAAAAGATGTTTTATTTCTTAACAAAAGATTTATGTTAACGTAACATTTTATTTTAAATAGTAAATATACCAAAATATTATTTTTACATTTTAGAAATATTAATAGATGTTTTATTAATATAAATTATATAGAAGGTGTTGGGTTTATAAATTATATACACATATTAAATAATTGATATACTTTATTTTACGATTTTTTTTGAAACATAATTTCAGGTGAAGGATTAAACTAACAATAACTTACCAAACAACATAATAGTTCAATTAACATGTAGGTTGCGTTCGTGGAGCGCGCGTTATCAGCACTATTGCATCATTCTATCCTTGTTTTACATCTAATAAATAATAAAGTCGCGCGCTTGAAGGAAAGAGAGAGAATGATTCGAATTTTCATAACTTTAATCAAACGATTATTTCAATGGGTGCTGTAAGTAACTTACGCGGATAGCTGTATATTTAAGTGTAACGATATTCAATAATGGGTATTATCTATGTATATATAGATATTATCTGAACGTATTAAACAATTTAAATATCCGATTCCGATAAAAGGGCGAGATATTAAATCATACATCGTTATACGAGATATTAAAAGACATGTGCTGTGTGAAAAGCAGCATATGCAGGAGAGTTCATCCTGAAGAGATCTATTTCCATGTTTTTAATAGATAACAAAAATTTGTCCATTATTGAAGGACTTTTTGATGCCATATTCTTGATTTAGAACAGTTTTGAATCGAATAAACATATATTTTACGTTGAATATCTGTTGTGAAACTTTAGTGTTTCTCGAAATTACATTTGTCTACAGTTTTATGACGGTTTTTCAAGAATGATAATATAGATTTTAAAGAAAGGTATAAAAAGGGCGCCAAGTAGTTAGTTAAATAATTTTTCATTTTGTTTAAATTTTTTAAAAATATACAACAGCTTTTTTCCAAAGATTTACTTTTACTTGGAGCCATTTCTGATATCATACTTTTTGTAAGTAGACAGATGCGTGTACTTGGCACCTTTCATACCTTTTTTTAAAAAGGTAAGTTTTTATAAGTATCCCTTTTGAAGTACATTGGATATGATTGATGTATATGTGCATTAATTAAGTAAAGTTATTGCAAGTTGCGTTATACTTCAGGAAAGCACCTTTTATTAATTATTTATAAGTTGTAAATTATTTTAAAGCTAATAAGAAGCTATGCTTATCAAAAACATATTTTTATTTATATAAAAATGTTTAATATCCTGCATGTACAGATATAACAACATGCAATCCCATTTTTAAATTATACTTCATTACTGTAACATTTTACCTTATATTAATAAGTTATATAAAATTATATAAAAGTCATAGTATAAAAAACGTCAGTTAAAGGTACAAACGCCTATATATTTGGTCATTTTAATAATTTCATTTTAATGATGTGTGCCAAAAAATCTTTTGTGCAATTTATTGAATTTTATTAATTGTCCTAATGAGTACTGTCAATCTATTGATCTAGTGATCTAGTATCGATAAGAAACAGTATGTGATTCTTGGCTAGAGTTTTAATATGCAACTTTGTACTTTCAGGTTTCCGCGGAATATTTCTATTTTCAAGATCAGGCATAAATTTTTTAATTGTGCGTGCCAAGTTTAAGGTGTATTATATAAATTTCAGGTGACTTATGCCAATGCCTTTATTTCGCAAGGCCTCCGCAACCCAAAGTAATTTCTAGAAATAAACGAGAAAATTATATTATGAAAAAAAGTGTATATATATATACTATAGTATATTAAGTAAGTAGAAAACTCAGTAATACAAATGAGTATGTTTAGTTCGGTTGATAGCTTAAAATCCTTTCCTGTTTCTGTAGAATTCTGTAGAAAGGGCAATTATATTAACGACTGTTGAATCGTCAAGAGTCGGATATATCAAGAAAGGAAAAAGAAGGCAAAGTACACGCGCAATGTATTTTGTAAATCCAAAAATCCAACCTAAGTGGTAGTAGCTTTAATCCTAACTCAACCCAAGTGACATGTATTTCAAAAAAATATGTGAAATCTTTAAATTGCCAATTGCAAAGAAAATATATATATTGCTTTGAAAAATAATTATTGTGCAACTACTTTTAAAAAGTAAAACCCAAGTGATACATATGTTTGTGTTCCTATTCAAGGGTCTTTCTATTCTAACCCAAGTGGCAGTAGCTTTAATTCTCTTTAACAAAATTATAATATTACAAAGAATCATTTTAATCACAAAGAATTAAAGAGGTAACAGTACAAAATAAAAATATTTGATTTAAATAAAATAAATAATTTTTTCTTGTAAAAAATTTGGCGCTACTTTTTTATTCCCGTTGCATTCTTTTCTAAATTATGTTTATTGTTTTTTTATTTAATAAAAAATTTTAGTACTTTATTAAATTTCGAGGTATAGCAGCGCCAAGTTCTTTTACAAGAGAAATTTACTTATTTTATTTTAATCAAATATTTTTATTTTGTACTGTTATCTTTTTAATTCTTTGTGATTAAAATAATTCTTTGTAATATTATAATTTTATTAAGGAGAATTAAAGCTACTACTACTTAGGTCGCGTCGCGTAAAAGATTCACGGTGCGGTCTCGCTTTGCGTATACTTGGAAGATCAAACGATCTCATGGAGAGATGTTCGATCGTAATTATATGAAGAGTCTCGTTCGAGCGATTAACAAGTAGTAGTACCGGTTTTCCATGCCCGGTGGCGCCACAATCTTCAGAGTAACTTTTTTCCCTAGCCCCATGCTTCTATGCTTCTATTCTTCATATAGTTTAGAGCTCGACTAGCTCATTAGAATATCAAATAAAAATTATTATAAAACTGGGGTTGGGAAATGTATAATTACATTGGGTAGGAGTAATCGCTCGAACGATACTCTTCATATAATTACGATCGAACATCTCTCCATGAGATCGTTTGATCTTCCAATTATATTCAAGTCTCGTTTTCACGATTAACAAGTAGAGGTTCAGAGAAAAAGAATTTTTATTTGTCTGTTACCTGTTTCAAATTCGTATACGAATCCTAACTAAGTCATACGCCAATTACAAAGAAAAGCTAACTTTTTCCTTAGGTCAATAACATAATTTTTTTTTAAATCTTATATTGCGTTTTATCAACACATAAGCGCTTTTACCAAGGATTTCGTGGTTAAAACAACAGTCCTATTATAGTGTTTAGCAAAAACCTACGAATTTTTCGACCAACTAGCAGTTTTCCTAATAGTTTCTAGAGCAATTTTTTTTTTAATATTACCGAACTCGCCGCATATTCTGTGGAGTGAACTGTGAATCTCTCACCTATACCCCAGCGAGACATAGCTGCCCTAATTCTTCTATTTATCATTGCTATAGAAGCTGCTCTGAGTGGATTTTTAGCTGTCAGAAAGAGATTATCTACTTTACCTCTCAACCTGCGATGTCGCTTGGATGTAAGCGTCAAATGTTGACATCAGCCTAACCTGGGATTTTTCAGAACAACTGGCAAACTAGCAAGAGCTGGTATGATCCTGGTCAGGAGGTCTTAATTCGACCCGATATTCCTATCTCGTATCTTTCCGAACTACGTTTATGCTAGAAAAAAAACTTGATTAAAGTCAATGTTTGCGCCCTGTGCGCGGTACCCAGTGCAAGCAGCAACATGAGGCGCTCAGTCAAGCAATCAAGAGTCAGCTTGTTTAAGGGAAAAAACTTTAACTTTTCGAAAAACTGTATCAACATCTCAAGTTTTATCATACTTGGGTTTCACCGGCTTAAGCAAGAATGTTTTCTTAAGGAATAGAATTATTTTTATTTTGGGCAATATTGCCTCCGCTTATCAGAGAAATCGTCGATCTTACCGAGTTACGGGATCCGTATGCCGCCCCCTCTTTGAAGAAATTAGATGAAATCAACTTCTCTTTTCTGATTGATAAGGGTTCAGACTTTGATCCAGGCAAAAAGACTATCATTGTCTTAAAGATTCCGCATACTGCTTACGAGTTGACTCCAGCAAAGCTTCGAAGATATTGAGCTAGGCACTCCTTCTCTTCTGAAAGATTTCCTGATAATTCTCCGGCCATCAGGGGCAGCTTCCTTGTTAGTGGATGCCGAATCGACCTATAAGGGGGATAAAAGTAAAGCAGGCCCAGGATTAACAATTAAGAGCTTTCCCTTCAACAGTTTCATAAATAAGGAAAACCATGGTTGGCTAGCCCAGTAAGGATCGTTTTCCCAAGCGAAGAACTTTTCGCATTTTGTGTTACCTCTAGTGGCAAGCAGATCAATTTTTGGATATCGAAACGCTCTCACGGCATGACGAAAAGGATAACTCTCTAATTCCGTTTCGTATCTATATTTCTTATCCGGGATTTTCGGTCAGTTTCGACATTGTCCTCGGACTTAATGTATGAAACCACTAACCAATTATTCCTTACTTCACACCACTGCCAGATTTCCTTCGCAACCCTATGCAGATTTGGATGCTGCACTCCCCCCATTTTGTTGACATATGATATAGCCGTGGTTTTATCCATACGCAGAAGTGTTTCACAACTTCTAAGATCCCTAGCAAAGCTTTTAAGAACAACCACTGCTGCTTTGAGCTTCAAAGCTCAAAGTTAATGTGCCGTTTTTGTTTCTTTCCTGTCAAAAAAAGAAACCTTAAGCCTTATTTATTATTATTATTATTTTTATTATAAGCGGCCTATTCAATGGTGAACTCGTCAGAAAAAAAAACAAACCTCATGCTTACAGAAAGAGATAAATTTTTTTTGTATATAGGATTCGAGAATTTTAAGATAGAATATTCATCTTCCACCATTTTAAAACTGGTTCAAGATTTCCTGGGAGACAGATTTTTTGTGGTTACCATTCTTAGATTAGATTAGATACCCACTCGGCATGTTATGTTGCTGAAATATTGAAATATTCGGAAATGGTGCAGAAATATTTCGTTAACATTTTATTTGTAACCATGCATCTGAAATATTTCAGAAATATACCTGCATCATGTTTTTTATAATATTGCATTAACAATATTCCTGAAATCTTTCAGAAAGTTGTTTACAATATTTGTAAGTTTCTGTAATATTGCAAAAAAATGTAGCAGATGCAATATTTCAGAAATATTTCTGAAACATTATAAAAGTAATATTACGTTTGCATTGCACGAATAATATTTCTGTAACATATCAAACGCAACATTGCATTTAAAATATTTCTGAAAAATTTCTGAAAGATTGCGTAGGTAATGAAAAATTGAATTGCAGGCAGTAAATTTCTACAATATTGCAGAAGAAATATTGCAGATGTAATGGTTTAGAAACATTTCTGATACATGATAAAACTATTATTACGTTTACATTGAACGCGTTATATTTTTGAATGTTTCACATACAACATTGCATTTGTAATATTTCCGAAAAATTGCTGACAGACTTTAGAACTTATAAAAAATTAAATTTATTATTATTTAATATTGCATTTTATTGCATTTTTTCTCTTTTATTAAGAATTTTCTAATATTCCAAATTTTGTCATATGGCATTTTTAATATAAAATATAAAATATTTAATAATATTTAATATAAAATAATATTCGACGCTAACTG
The DNA here is from genome assembly GCF_030848795.1 of Temnothorax nylanderi. NCBI lineage: Eukaryota > Metazoa > Arthropoda > Insecta > Hymenoptera > Formicidae > Temnothorax > Temnothorax nylanderi. Next base: position 76,732 of record NW_027249372.1, on the reverse strand, counting down.
GCAAAAAAGATTTATTCGTATATCTGTATTGTTAATATTGTTATGCGATAGCTTTATGCTCACCAAAATAAGCAAGTATAAGAAAGAAAGAAGCGTCAGAGTCAGAAGATCACCACTACCCTGTTCGATCATCGATGTCAAGCAACAAGGCGCCGGTATACTACTTGGATGGGTGAACGGCTGAGAGAGCGGATTTCTTCGGACAAATGCGCGGCGACTATACGCACATGGCTTAATATATTTTTTTTGTTCCGGTAACAAAATATTTCATTTTTCACATATCAACAAATAGTTTTTGCGTCAGTAACAAAATTTTGTTTGCTAATACAAAACATTTTTCTCAGTGTAAAATGTATTTGAAATATTTCTGAAGTGTTTCTGCAATATTTCGTAGATATATTTCAGAAATATTTCAGAAATATTGCCGAAATCTTTCAGCAAAGTTGCATTTGAAATAATTGTGCCGATTGAAACATTGCAGAAATGTTGCAGAAACGGTCGTGAAATATTTCTGAAATATTGATGAAAGGTGTAATATTTCAAATGGAATTTTGCAGAAATGTTTCTGAAATATTACATGCCGAGTGGGTAAGTTTATTGCATATCCCCGCAGGGTTTACAAGGCGTTTTTGTGAGGAACGTACCCAAACCTCTTACAGATCACACCCCCCTAGCCTGGCCATTTTACGACCTTACAAATAGACTAGTTCCCCAACACCCCCTTCCTCCTTCCCCTTTCTGCTTGTCTTCTTCCGCTTCCTCCGCATCTGCGTCCCTCCGCCTCCATCCATCCTGTCTCGGTTCTTCCCTGTCCTCAAACTCTGAAACAGATTGCGTTAACACTACCTCCTATTCACTTCTCCTCCTCCTCTCCCCTTCCCCTGCCGTCATATCCTCCATCTTCCTTTTTCTCTCTTTTCCCTCCAACTTCCCTCCTACTCTTCCATCCCTCCTACTCTTCTTTTTCCCTCCCGTTTCCTCCGGCATCCTTCAGTCCTCCTCCCTCTACTTTCCCCACCCATTTCTCTCTGCCTCCTTCCTTCCTGCCAGACTTCTTCACTTATTTTCCCTTCTTGTCCTCCTCATCCTCACCCGACTCCATCAGTAGACTCTCCTCCATTTTTTTTCGTGATCTCGTCCTCCTCAGTCCTCCTCCAAACCGCTCTATCCTCCTCCGTCCTTTTTGTTCTCCTCTCACTCTCCTCCCTTTCCCTTATTCTCATCTCCACGGACCTATCCTCCGCCACTTTAACCTTGAGCCTGTACCCTTCCCTTCTCCTCGCCTCCAAGACCCTCCGTTTGTCCTCCTCCCTTCCCATCTTCACTAATACCGTCAACCAAACCCCCCTCTGTCCTATCACGCTTACTTCTTTTACCTCTACTCTTACCTTTAATCCCTTCTCAAATAGCTCTTTTACTTTCTCCCAATTCGTTCCCTTTCCGATCCATCTCTCTCTCTCGACTCTTAGGATCACATTCTTCTTCCTTTCCTCCTCTTCGTTCCCCTCGTATTCATCCTCCCACCAATTTTTCGCCTCTGCCTTACCCCTCCGCTCCTCGCTATCGTCCCTCTTCCTTTTTCCCGCACTCTGCTCTAACCTCTCCACTTTTCTTCTCAAGCTTTCTATCTTCTCTCTCTGGTCCTTTATTTCTTCATCTTTTTTCTTAAAGCCCTCCTTGACCTCTCTCATTATCTCCCGCTTCAGATCCTTCTCCATCCTTTCCATCGCCTCCTTTTCCATTATAAATTTTCCTCTGAATTCCATCTGTAACTCATACAATTACTCACTCTCCTTTCCCCTGCTCTGTCTTCCTCTCACCCTCCTCTCTCTCTCTCTCTCCTCCACCGTACTTACCTCTTTCACCTCTACTTTTTACCTTTGCTCCTTCCAAGTTTATTGTACTATTCCTTCTACAATCAGCTTTCCGCTTACTTTCTACTACTATTATCCACTTCTTCTCAAAGCTCGACCACTCTGCTGCTGCCACGTGCGTTTCTTTCCTCTTCCTCTCGATTCTATCGCTTCCTTCTATCGATTCTTCCTTTCGATCCTTCCATTCCTCACTGTCATCCGCGCGCTCCAATGCCGCGCCTCGACGCCCCGCAGTGGTGCCAACCCACTCTTTTGGAGGGGCCGGCACCCCACGCCGTCTCGGCCCTAGCCGGCGCCCGTCCCTCTCACCTCAGCGCCATCTCCATGCTTCACAGTTCCGTGTCCACATCTGCGCTGCTCCCCTCTCTCGTCTCCCCCCGCTCGTCACGCCCGGCTCCGTCCTAACCTCCAAACTTCTTCATCTACGAATTCCTCTATATCTCCTCTCACGTTCCATTCTTCTCACCTCCTTCATTTCCTCATCATCTTCCATACTCTCTCTATCGATTCACCCATCCCCCGCTGACTTCCCTCCTTTTTCCTTCCTTTTCCTCCAATCTCACCGCTCTTCCATCCTCGGGCCGTCCACTCACTCCCAGTGTAGTCTAATATACTCCATTACCATTCTTTAATAGTCTCAAATATCTGACACGTTCGAATTCTTTAAGGCCGTGGCACATAGAAAAACTTAAGCAGTAAAACTGAAGCAGTAAGCAAACCAGCCAATCACAGTCAAGAACTTAAGACATAACATAAGCGGTAGCGAATAGTAGGGGAGACCGGGGCTAAACCGCCAGTTTTTTTTCGGAGCCGATTTTTAACAACAAAATAAATAATTGAAGTTAAATGTGGTATATCACTGTAAAGAGTAAACCTTTAGCTACAAAATTTATTAAGGAAATTTTTATCTACGTCGCTTTGTTTAACCGGTATAGAGCAAAAACGACAACGGTGCAAAAATTGAAATCTCAAAAATGCCGGGGTTGAACCGCCACCCCCCCGGGGTTTATCCGCCACACTGCATTTTCAATACATATACGTACATGTAATCCTGAAAAATGATAGGATACATTTTAATAATTGTTTTTTAAGAGAAAAATATAAAAATTTATTAAAAATTTTTATGCAAAACATTAAAAAATAATTGTTTTACCTATTCCATAAAACAATTTAGGCACGTGAATACAGAGGTTAACCAAATCGTAAACTCCCCAACGGCACGTCACATTGTCAACGCGGGCAACCACGGGGAATACGCGTGACGGCGTTCCGGTGCCATAGGATCAGCGCGGACCCTCGAGCAACCTAACCAAGCCGCGTTTCTCGCGGGGGAGCGATAAATAGCGACAGGGGGGTTAGAAAAGCTCGCGGTGGAGCGCGACCATTTTACCGACTCGACGGCGTCCTCGCGCCGATTCCTCGACGCGCCGACGACGACGACGACGACGGCCATGACCACCACGACGGCCACGACCACCACGACGACGACGGCCACGACCACCACGACGACAACGGCCACGACCACCACGACGACGACGACGACGACGACGATGACCACCACCGACACCACCACCACTACAACGGCGGCGACAATGACGCCGAGACGATGCGGCGAACGCTGGACGATGCGGTCGCACGCGCGACTGTCACTGACACAACGACCAACAACGACGATTTACCGCGGCCGGGAGTCGGGACGATCTACAGCGCGCGCGGCATGTCAACTCTCGCGCGGAAATCGCGGGATCTCAGAGCCGTGCCGTGCCTCGCCGTACCTCGCCGACGTGCCGTGAGCGTAAGCGATCTCGAAAACAACGGTCCGCCATCTTTTCGGTCGGCCAAAACACCCAAAAACACCCGTTTTGCGACGATACGTGCGTACCATTTCCCTCCTACACAAACTGACGCACGTGCAAGGGAAGACAGAATCACGCTCGAGGGAAACCTAACCTGAAATCGCCGTGAGCTGAAGTCGTGCGCCCGGCGCGCCACAGTGACGAGACTGGCGGACCAACCCCGGGTGCTTACTGGCGGATAAGCCCCAAACATAAGTTTCAGGTTTGATCGCCCACGAAATATTAGACATCAACGATAATGAAAAAACTACACTGGATTCGTGTTCAGCATGCATTACTCTTTATAATCACGTACCGCGAGATTTGGAGAGCAAATATTATTGCAGATATTACAATATTTCCACGCGCAGAAAATTTCACTTTCACCTTCCGAAAACACGTTTGCCCTCGTAAAAATCATAACACGGCAGGTAACCTGCCGAAACTCCGTTGGTCACATGGGTACCATAAGCAGCGTTTACAATGTTAATAGCGAGTTCGCACAATATACAGGTTCCGAGATATTTGATTTGGCGGTTCAACCCCGCTGGCGGTTTAGCCCCGGTCTCCCCTAACATAAGCGGTAGCGAATAGTACCGTTGATTTCCTTACTGCTTACGTCTTACTGCTTAAGTTTTTCTATGTGCCAAGGCCCTTAGTGTATAATCGACCGTATTTAATTGTTGGACAACATGCGTTAATTGAATCGACAAAACTTGATCATCGCCTAAGAGAAACAGTTTTTCCCGGGGACAAACTTCTCATAGGGATTGAGTATCTTTTGCTTTTTATCCTCTGTACTTCCAATGTTATTGTCTCAGAATCGTGCGTTACTTCCAGAAACTTCGCTCTTTGACTAGGTTCCAAGCTACTCTTGTTATAATTTATGATAAAGTCTAAATATTCCAGAGCTCAATCGAGGCCTTTACATTGTCCACACACTATGCCTAGATGACGCAACGAGCAGTATATCGTCTAAGTATGTAACTAAAGAAAAAAACAACCTTTTTTACTCAGCTGGTTCACTACTGGTCTCAGGACCTTAGTGAACACATGAGGGGTTACATTAAAATCAGGCGGGTAAACATAAGAACCCGAAATATTGGCCCTGGAAATAAATCTCGAGTACTTAGAAGAATCCTCTCGTCTACTGGTATCAGAAAGTAGGCATTCTCTAAATCTTACTTTGCTTAAAAAAGAACAGTTTTTGGAAATTAGCTTTTCCGCTGTACTATCGTCTTCCAATTTAAAGTGCTTTGTCAATATAAACTCGTTAAGTTTCTTAAATTCAAAGCAAATCTGAAAATTCAATCCGATTTTTGGGACTAGAAAAAAAAATAATAATAAGACGACACAACTGAGGATCTTCTGGAGTACAAGGCCTAATAGCTCTAATTCAAGAGTTAATTTATCGCCTCTCTGACGTCATCGAGAGATTGCAAACTCTGCAATAGCGGTGCCTTTGGAACCAGCGTCTGACAGGGCCGAAACGTAAACTGGATCAAGAGACACGGTAGTGTCCCGCGCTAAGCACACGCGAAGCGAGACCGCACCGCGACTCTTCCACGCGAACGCACGAGTTGCAAGTACCCGAGATTTTTAGATCTCAATAACGAATGAACGGATCAAGCTCTAAGCAGGCTTGATCGATAGCTTCGGTTTGAATTATGTAATAAAAGTACCTCCGGCAGTCTCTGAAACGCAGGGATCTTTCCGAGTTTTCTTTTTAAGCCTGCTGCGAGTGGCTCTTGAACTTCATCTAGAGGTTTTTACGGTTCTTGCCAAATAAATCGGCCGTATTTTACGACTTCTTCCACCGTTCCTGGTATTTCTTCTCGATATCTGGCAGGATAAACGCTTTCCTCATCATTGATTGCTGATAACGCAAGCCTGCCAAAAATTTGCCTGCATTTCTCCTAAAAAAATGCAACAAAACGCTTGAGACTTCATCCTCTCCCAGCTCGCGGATTAGAGAGATGGCTTTTGCCATGGCTACCATCGCCGAGCCGAGCCTAGCGTTTTTTCGATGGAACAAAATATTTGTCTCTGCTCTTTGCAGTCCCTGACATGCAAATCAGAAAACATGTAAGCCAGAATCTCTGGGCTAAGTTTATGGAGATAAACAACAATCACAACAAGCAGCTGACTCGCTATACGTACGATCTGTCCTCCCTCGAGTGAAGGCTCATCGCCGCGAGATTTTCTTTTACGAACGTGCGATATGTCCTTCCTCTAGTGAAGGCTCATCGCCCAGAGATTTATTCTCTTCCGAACGCGCGATATGTCCTCCCTCTAGTGAAGGCTCATCGCCAAGACGCTTACGAGCACATTTTTCCATATTACTCACCGATTTCTACTACTTGTTAATCGTGAGAACGAGACTTGAATATAATTGGCGCGAGACACTACTCTATCTTTTGATACTGCTAAAAAGAAATTAGAGAATCACTTTTTTTTGCTCACTTTTTGTCCATTTTTGAACTATAATTACTCAGCAGCAAACAATTAACGTAAAGAAAAATAAAAACATGAAGATGTGACAAAAAAATTGACGAATGTCGTCGTTAATACCACCATCTTGAAGTACGTAATTTATTCTTTTAAGTGAGAAAGAAACTTTGCTCCCTACGCCACGCCGATTATATACCAAGATATTGTTTAAGTTTAAAATAATCTCCGTTTTTCGATATTTGCAGGACGATGCCGTCGGCATAATGTATACAATTAGCTCTTTATCCGTTTAATTACACTGCAAGCAATTTACTTACAATTGGATGTTATTAATTGGACCACATACATGACATTTTACAGCATCTTCTAACAATTTTATTGGCTTTTCTACTTATCTAATTTAACACATTTTCTTCTCCTAATGAAAAACGAGTTATGTACCTACTTCTTTCTATCATTAATCACTTCATATTACACATTCTATTATTACGATTTTCAAGACAATGTTCTCGATATTCATGATCTTTTTTTATACTCACTGACTCATCAGTTATATGTTTCTAACTTTAATACCTTTTACAATTACACCATATGTTATTTGACTTACGCTTATTTGTTTTTACAATACAAATAATTTTTTATTTTTTGTCATTTTATTTAGCTATGATTTACATTTCTCGATCACCCCCTAATCATCAAGTTAATAATATTCACTTACATGCCTTCTTTTACTTTGTCGACTGATAGAGAGATCTGTGTAATCAAAACGTATCTTTATCTTTTCTCTTTTATATGATTTACAAGTGGATAATAAATTTTATATTACTTGACCACACATAACTTATTTACTGTTTTCTCTTGGTATTCATTACTTATACTAATCAGTCAAAGAGTTGAAAGTGTAGTTGATTTGAATCAAATAAAAAACAATCTAAATGCAACCATGTCAAAAGTTCAGATATTTTTATTTGTAATCTTTGTTCAACTAAATTGATAGTAGGTATCCGTAAGAAGACCAAAATGTCTCAAGTGTCTCAAGTTTTTGGCCTTCTCGCTTTGAGTTCTGATTCTTAAGGCGGAATGAATTCAACAAGTACATTTTGTTGTATCGCACTCAGCTTTTTTCGCGTTTAAAAGTTTTCTGAAGGGAGAGGATGAGAACTTGTAAATGATCGAAATAACAATATAAAAAGAAAACGTTTTTTAAAGTAGATTCTTTCTAGCATATCTTAAATTATAAATACATACGACTTTTTGATACGTCTAAATGTCTAAAAAGAGGGATTGAACACAGTTAATTCTCTTGCAGTCTGAATGATTAGACACGGATAATCAAGAAATAACTAAAAAAAACCCGTTTAAAATTTTTATTTGTCATCTGATAATATTTTCTACTTATGACTTATGGCCTTGATTTGAAATAAAGAAAAAAAAAGAGAATAAATTATCAATAAATGTGAAGTTGATGCCAAACCTTTTAACCCATTAACGACGAAGATCGTTGATTTTTCAACATGTTTTGAACCTCATTTTCATGCCTGTAACAGAGAAATAAATGGATCAACGTTCCTTATATTTTCGGGTATGCTCTAACAGAATTTGGGCTCAGAATAGAGAATTTCCAACTACAAAATTAAATATGGCGGCCTCTGTACAAAGAAATGAGAAAAAATTGTTTATTTTTAATGTTTATGATTTTTTTTCGGACTGATATCGCGCAGAAATCTGGAATATCGCTCAACCATCGGTGCACAAAATTGTTGAAATTCAACAGGAATTTTTTTGATATTTATGTTGATGACTTTTCCTACCTATGATTTCTACCTATAAGATGATCATAGAAATAAAAAATTCGTCGAAAAATACAAGAAATAACTGAGTCTTAGCCACTTTGGGGCCGCCATATCGGACCCGTCATTTTGAAAATTGATCATTGCGTCAACCGTCGTTAGGAGACTCGATAATTATCATCTGAACTCATAATAACCCAGGTAGCAAGATGTCGTCATTATAACGTCGATTTAAGGTCATTTCTCGTCATTTGACGTCAGTGGACTAAATAATGACGTAAAATAAACGTAATATTTGTGACGATATATTGTCGTCATAAAAATATCGTCATTTTATCGTCATTTTTAAGTCATATTCAATGATTGATATTACAAATTTTAATTAAGTAATAATTGTAAGTAAATAGTATATTAGTAGAACATATTAGCTTTTTCTTCCGCGCTTTCACTATTAATTCTAACGAGTAACAAAATATTAGATGGTACTGAGCTACTCGATTCGCAATCTGCGCATGCGCGAAAAGTCCGCGCGTATGCATAGGATCTAACCTAAGCTACGCAGCGAAATCCATTGCATGGCCAAAGAAGAAGAAGAAGAAGCGGTCTGTATTCTGTTTCTTCTTATATTTAGTGTGATTTTGACAAAAGTGTTTATTAACGGAACAATGTATAAAGTAATAGAATTTAATGAAGCAGATGGGGGTGGCCTAGCAATTGTGCATACTAAATGGATAACGCCACGTAAAAAGGAAGTATTCTGGCCACCTTATAAAGACAATGTAACTTTTATGCGTGCATTAAAAAGGGGAGAAGATATTAATGAAAACACATGGCAGATTTACGGAATAGCCCGTAATTTCTTTGAATCCGGTAAGAACGTAACATAATTACTCATATAATATTTACTATTTTAGACGTAGATATAGGTTAGTTCAGTTCACAATGAGCAGAAATAGTGATCGACTCTTTTTGCTAACTAAAATACGCACGAAGCTGTTACGTCCTTTTATCACAATGTTTATAATTGCGTAAACGGATCAACTAATTTCATACTTTCTGTTTTTCTATATTCTTTTATAATAGTTACATTGGATATTGAATAATATAAAATCGTAAATGAAAGATATATTAAAACCTTTGTTTTAATAAAATGGATTTAATTAAAAATGTATCTCTCTAACCTAAAAATTTATCTTGTTCTTTAATAATTGCAGATAATTTAGATCTAGCCAAACAAAAACTTTCTCTGGCAGAAGATACAAGCGATCTTAATACAGAAGCGGAATCACAATCACAAATTAGAAAAATAAAAAAACCAAAACGTTTATGCGAGAGCAGTAGTAATAGTGAAGAAGAACAAACAGATTGTATATTTGAACGTCCTGCAAAAATTTCTAAATCATATGGTCGTCCTACAAAAAATTCTAATTCATATGGTCGTCCTGCAAAAAATTCTAATTTACATGGTTTGTACTAAATAATTTTTATAGCATTTTTATCCCTTCGCCCGTAAACTATAATTTGACTGGCATCGTCCGTAATCTGGGTCGTAAATGTCCTGTCGTTATTTTGACCTAGTAAATAATGTTCAAAAAATCTGAAAAAATTCTGTAATATTTGTATACTATCCTATTTTATAATCCCAAAGTTTATTTAGCGATTCGTTATAAAATAAATTGTTTATAAATAATTCTTTATGCAAAAAATTAATAAAAATCCATTTTTATTAAAAAAATCATATCTCATTGAATTTTAAATCAAAATGAAAAATTCCAACGAGGTTTTATAGTTAAATATGTGTACTTTCAAAAAAAAAATTCTGTATATGGGTTATTTTCAAAAAGTATAATTATTCTCAGGATTGAAAATGGCGTTTTTCGGGTTAAAGAAAAATAAGACTTTTAGCGTAATTTTTACATTATTTTATTAAAAAATCATATAAAATCGTTCAAGAACATTAAGAGTGATTTATTCTGTCCAAGAATTAGCACATGACAAACATAAATTTGTGCGATGCTTTTCACAAACGGCATTACCGCAAAGTCCACAACAAAATGATGTTTTAACATCGTCAGCGTAAGGACAGACTGTTCATCTTTTACGTTTGATTTTAGTGTTTGGATTAAATGAAGTAGTACTTTGAACACCTAAAATTTCTTTAATATTTTGTTTTAAATTAGTTCTTAGAGTATTTACAGTTGCACGAAAGTCTGGCACTGTCCGTAATCAGGGTCAATATTGGCACTGGACGCACTTTGACTCGCTGCTAGTCAAGCACACACTGGCGAATTCCAACGAAACTTTGGGCATGAGTTCTCCCCACTACCTACTTTTTTTACGAGGGAAAGCAAGCCCCCCCCCTTTTCATTTCGGCGGTATTCTATTTTGAATTTCGGCTTGTGCCATTTACAACCCAGATTACGGGCGAAGGGTTAAGGATGTTTGTATAACTTGGAATATAAAAGTACACACAAAAAATATATACATAAAATTTTTACATATATATATCTATATATTTTGTAGATGTTAGCAATAATACTAAACAAATTAGTGATACTACAAAAAATATAAATAGATTGCCAATAGATGTAAATGTTGCTAGTTCCTCTGATCAAACTTCTACTCCTGATCGGTTTGGTAAGTTTTATATGTATAAAATGTTTTTGTTTGTTAAACTTTTGTAGTAATAATATCTAGAAGTTATTTAAGCTCCTTTATTAATAATAATATGTGTAGATGTTAATAGCAACAGTGCTGGTGTAAACATCACTGATGTTATCACGAAGAAAGATAATATACCAATAGATGCAACAAATATTGCTGATACATCTCTGACTTCTGATTGTGGTCGATTTGGTAGGTTTTTTATTTCTAACTTGTTTTTTAAATTCAGTAGTTACAATTTTTTAGTATTTATTTTTAATATTTAAATTGTTAACTGTCTTTATAGTTTAGTAATAAAGTATAGTCTCAATTATTTGGTTGTTTTGTAATTTTTTAATTTTTATAAGCTATTTCGAATACTAAAATCTTGTGTTTCTAGTTCTACGGAAAATATTGCAATTACTAGTGACCATTAAACAACAAAATGAAGATTTAATGAAAGCAGTACGTAATAAAAATCATACTCAACTATTGACTACATTAATACCAGAAGATTTTTCAGTCAAATTGCCATTAATGTCAAACAATCATATTTTAACATTAGAAGAATATTTACAAAATAATGACAATTTGTCCGCTTTGGTAAGTTAAACGAAAAAAAGTTCTTTATTTGTATATACTTTCTATATTATTCTGTAATAATTTATGCCAGAGAGAGAGAGAGAGTTTGAGTTTGAGTTTGTTTATTATGCCATAGTCAAGACTTTAGGCAAATGATGAAAAATACAAGGAAATACATGAAGTAAACAAGAGTAAAATAAAAACAAAAAATTGGAATAGATACAGAACAGATGAGACAATTATAATAAAGCAGTGAGCAAAAGCGGAAACAATGAAGATAATGACTGTATTGCAAAGAGTAATAATATTGATTACTAATTATTTCCACTTCAGCAAATGCTTCAGAACTAAATCCCGTTGACAGTATTAATAACTGAAATAATGCTGAAGAAATAAAAATCAACGAAATTCAGTCGTGCTCTCAAGTAAGAACTAGTAATCGAGATAATATGAAAAAAATTGAACGATAAGAAGGCTTGAATAGGGAGCTAGCATTGAAGTGAGCAATTTCGAGACAGTCATGCGAAGCAGACGGAATAGGGACAGAATCAACAAGTCACTGAATCTTGGCCAAATCAGTCTCAGTAGTGATAAGAATTGGAGATTGACCATGGTCTTTGCGGACAAAGATCTGGCCATCTTTGCACCATACGTGCTTAAAAGATAACAGTTTAGCCCTTTCGCGAGTCCGGCGCAACAAATTATAAATATCCGTAGGAAGTAGCTCATTAATATAAATGTGCCCGGGGACATCTCTAGAGAGAACATCGCAGACAGTCAGTCGACGCTTACGGCGCATAGCACCAAGAATGTAGTCACGAATCTCTCGCGACTTAAGTATAACTATAATTGATCGTGGTTTAGCAGCACGATCAGAGGCGGAGACAGTGCTAGGCGCCACATCATGCATCGCAGACACGTTGCTAACCCCCACCTCTCGAGTCTCAAGAACATCGGAAACAAGCTGTGGTGTACCCAGCGCGCGAAAAACACTAGTAACGAGCTGTTCGGATGTGTCGGTTAGAGAACCTGGTATCCCGGAAATGATAATATCGGAAGTGCGTGAGACTCGAGACGAAGGAGATCGCGGAGGACGAGAACTACTCCGGTCGCCTTCCAATTCACTCCTTAATTCATTCTTTAGGTCGCTCTTTAAACCGAGAGAGAGAGAGAGGGGGGGAGAGAGAGAGAGAGAGAGAGAGAGAGAGAGAGAGAGAGAGAGAGAGAGAGAGAGAGAGAGAGAGAGAGAGAGAGAGAGAGAGAGAGAGAGAAAGAGATTATTGTTTTTATTATGGTCTCTGCTATAATTAATAGATATATTTTGTTCTTAGATGGTTTAGGTATAAACTTAGTAAATTTTACAATAATATTTCTTAACAATAAAAATATAATAATAAAATATAAAAATTAGCCCGCTTCTGTAGTATTTGAAAAATATAAATAAATACAATATACATAGATATGAGTATATAGATTAAATAGATCCTAATTTTATTCTATGTTCAACTTTTTTGTGTTTTATACTTCATAAAACTTAATATTTTTTTAGAGTTCCTATTTAACTTCTTTAGGAGGCACTAATATAATTTCTCGAACAAATCGAATATTGAGAACTATCTTTACTGACAACTTAGCGTGCCAATATAATTTTATAGGCAATAGAAAAAAATTTGCATTTAGCAAATTACATTTATGTAAATGTATTATAAGTAAGTATTTGCAATATTATAAATTTTAAACTACTTTTTATACAACATAGGCAAATTAAATAAATTAAATAAATATAGTCAATTTTATGCCTGTGTGTTTTAAACTTGTTTCATCAAATTTAAATTTGTTAATATTCTTTTAAAGATCTTAAAAAATTACATTAATAACATGTTATATTCTGTTATATTTTAAAGTAATTTTTTTCTTATTATAATTATAACTTTTAGGAGCTATTAAAATATGTGAACCACAATCTTCAGAGAAGGAAGTTGAAGATGCTATAAAAGTATGGTTGAAACATGCTCCACAACGAGAACAACAAAAAAATAAAAGTAGGATTGAAACATGCTCCACAGCAAGTACATCAAAAAAATAAAAGAAATACTGTTTAAATCTCTTTAAAAACAGAAGTTAGTATTTTATATTATTTTTTAATATATGCAGTATTTGAATATTTTTAAAATGTTAAAAAGGAAGGACCAAGTAGGAAAGCGTCAATTTTACCGACGTATCAGACATGATGTTCTAAGTATATGTAATGAAATAAGTTTGTGTTCTAACAATGCGAAGCAATCACATAATGTTTTAAGTACTAGAAAGGCTAGTTCATGTTTTGATAATTTCAATATTAATTCTCAAGATGTAAAAGATGATGCAAAATTTGCTTTACATGAAGATAATGATAATCTCCCTTCTCTACATTTAAATAATGTACTCGATGACGACAGTTATACAGCTAATAGCGTACTTGATATATCCGAAGAATGTTCTGATTTTCATAATTTTCAATTTGCAGCGAATAATTTTGAGTTAGAAAGCACACATGTTTTTGATTTAAAAGCAGCTTTAGCAGAATGGTCTACAAAATTTAAAATTTCTCATACTGCTATCAATAGTCTTTTGCATATTCTGGTTCCATCACATCCCGAATTGCCTGTAAATGCTAAAACCTTATTGAAAACACCTAAATCTAAAGTTGTTAAACAATTAGATAATGGCGAATATTGCCATCTTGGTATAAAGTCTGGGTTAGAAAATATTTTTTCAGTAAAATATTGTTTAAATAACACAATTGATTTAAGTTTTAATTTTGATGGTGTGCCTTTATTTCATAGTAATAATATACAAATATGGCCAATCTCATGTTTAGTAAAAAATATTAAAAGTAAACCATTCATTGTAGGTATATTTTGTGGAAATGCTAAACCCAAACCTCTTGATAAATATTTAGATGATTTTGTGAACGAACTTTCAGATTTATTACAAAATGGATTTAATTTTAACAATAGAAGATATCTTATTAAAATTCACAGTATAATATGTGATGCACCTGCCAGAGCATACATAAAATGTATTAAATCTCACGGAGGATACCACGCATGTGATAAATGCACAGAAAATGGAGAATTTCATGGTCGAGTAGTATATCTTAGTACAAATGCAAAACTTCGGACAGATACATCATTTCTTTTGCAAGAAGATGAAGAACATCATATGGGTAATTCTCCATTATTAAAATTAAATATTGGAATGGTCTCTATTTGTCCAATAGATTACATGCATGATGTATGTTTGGGTGTAATGAGAAAAATTTTATGTATATGGATTGGTATCACTCGAAATACTAATATAAGACTAAGATTGCGTAGTCGTCTCGTTAACATGATGTCGGATCACTTAATTTCGTTAAAACCATTTATACCGGTTGAATTTAATAGAAAACCTCGTAGTTTAAATGAATTGCAACGATGGAAAGCTACCGAGTTGAGAACTTTTTTAGTATATTTGGGTCCACTTATTTTAAAAGATGTACTTGACTTAGCTGTATATGAACATTTTGCATTACTGAATTGTGCAATAACGATACTCTTATCTGAAAAATATATTTTACAATTTGGCCTTGATTTTACACGTAACTTATTAAATCTTTTCGTAAATCACAGTAAAAAATTTACGGAGTGGAATTTCTTGTATACAATGTACATGCACTCTGTCATTTGCCTGATGAAGTTCAGAAATATGGGCCTTTGGACGTGTTTTCCGCATTTCCATTCGAAAATTATTTTGCTGAAGTTAAAGCCTTAGTTAGATCACCTCATAAACCACTTCAACAAATTTGTAACAGATTGCATGAAACTTCATTTTTAGGCGTACAAATAACTGAAGAAATGTCATTAATACATTTTATGGAACATATAGAAGGTCCTTTGTTTCATAGAGTACTAGTTTATAAACAATAAAAAAAAATTAAATTTAAAGACTATGTTTTCTATAAGTAGCTATTCTTTACCAGATTCATATTTTCTTACAAAAGAAAATAAAGTTATTCGAATTGACAATATTATTCTAAATTCAGAAAACACAACACTTTTGCTAGGAAAGGAGTTCCAATTTTACGATACTTTTTATAATTACCCAATTGATTCTAAATTGTTAAATATTTATATTCTGGATCAATTATCACTAAATTTAGAGGTTTGGCCTATTGATAGCATTATGGCTAAAGTTATGCTACTTCCATTCAAAAACAAATGGGTGTGCGTGCTTTCCTATAGTTCATAGCAATGCGTAATTATTTTTTTTTAGTACGTTACTTAACAAAGCTTGCGTTTTCTATTATCTATATATTTTCAATGTATATTTTGTTATTTTAATTTTCATTTTTATGTCGTTTTCATATGAATATCTATATTTCTAAAAAGTAGTGAGTTGATTATACTGTGTTACTCCTAAACACTTAAATTAGAAGCAAATTATATTTTTTGTTATTTATG
Source organism: Temnothorax nylanderi (assembly GCF_030848795.1). NCBI lineage: Eukaryota > Metazoa > Arthropoda > Insecta > Hymenoptera > Formicidae > Temnothorax > Temnothorax nylanderi. Next base: position 61,073 of record NW_027249372.1, on the reverse strand, counting down.
TGTAGTAATAATGTGCAATGCATTTTTATGTTTTTAAATTAAACACACAAATAATTATATTTTTTATGATATATGCATATATATGTACGTATAATTGACTATATATAAGTTTATTTTCTGCGATGATAAATGTAACTTAACTTATATATAATTCTATATATGTATAAGTTCATTTGCTATAATAATAAAATACAAATGTCATGTAATTTTTGACCAGTTTATTTTCTGTGATGTGTCCTATATAAAAAAAGGCATGTTAAGTCGATAGTCGAATTTATTGTTGCCGCTTTTCCGCGATGCTGATTGGTTTTCTCGCTGCGCTTACTTCATTTGCAGCTGTCATCGTATATTTTGACAGTTGTGTGTATCAAGAAATTAATAGTGTAATAGTAATAGCATAATGTTAAAGCTAAATAGCGCGCGCGAAGCGCGCGTCTGTGGTGCTAGTTAAGTAAAGATGCGATGTAATTTCTTACAAGTTTATTTTAAGTAAAAATGCCACATAAAAATAGAAACATTTAAAAAATGTGCTACGTAATACATATTTATAAACGAAGATTTGCAGGAACCAATACTCAGAGGCTTCTAAATGGTTTATATTATTCTCCAAGCCATCAAATCCGTTAAATCCTTATTTCCTTAGCATAATGCATAATAAATATATTAAACATTAAAAATAGATAAACGCTGCGTTCGGTTTGGGCGCTCACGCGCTGTAAGCATCATTCTATCTTCGTTGCACATCGAATATCAAACGAAGATAGAGCGATGCTTACAGCGCGTGAGCGCCCAAACCGAACGCAGCCATAATAAATGTTGTATGATAGTATTTTTATATTAAATAATATTCGTGAAATGACGTACGTTTCTCGACATAGTTGTGCCGTGATTTTGACGTCATAAGTATCACGTCATCGGTCTGTGACTTATAGCCGTCATTATGACTTCGTTTTTGACGTCTTTTATGACGTCAGTTTCGTCATGTTAATGACTTAAAAATGACGTTATATTGACGACATCTTGCTACCTGAGAAGCTTCAAATAATATAATAAATAAGAGATATTAGTGAAAAACTCTAATTTTGGGGACATTTTTATGTTCTAGCCGCCATTTTGGAAGGAAAAGTCATCAACATGAATATAAAAAAAATTCCTGTTGAACTTCAACAATTTTGTGCACCGATGGTTGAGCGATATTCCAGATTTCTGCGCGATTTCAGTCCGAAAAAAAATCATAAACATTAAAAATGAACAATTTTTTCTCATTTCTTTGTACAGCTAGAGGCCGCCATATTTAATTTTGTAGTTGGAAATTCTCTATTCTGAGCCAAAATTCTGTTAGAGCATACCCGAAAATATAAGGAACACTAACGTTGATCCATTTATTCCTCTGTTACAGGCATGAAAATAAGGTTCAAAAACATGTTGAAAAATCAACGATCTTCGTCGTTAATGGGTTAAAGTACTCTTTTTATAATTGTGTTTTTTGACCCTTATGTTACTTGGGAAATACTTATTATGTTCTTGAAACGAGGTAAAAATGCGAAAAGTGAACAGATTTACTAAATTTCGACCAATGAAATCATAGATACTCTAATGATAGATAATGGATACTTTATTACCCCAAGGGGTCTAAAAGGGCGTTTTGTAGGGACGTACCCAACCCTGTACAGTTTCACAACATCTTTTCCAACATCTTTTCCAACATACAACATTGGCGTTTTGAAGGGACGTACTCAACCCTGTACATAACTCGTGCTTCCTATCCCGTCCTGGCCATAGCGGCCTCATACATTCTTGTTCCCTCCCTCCTTTTCTCGTCTCTTATCCTTTCCTTTTTCATAGATACTCTAATAATTTCTTTCACTTTTCATCTCGTTTTAATACGTAATGGGTCCCCTGAACCAATTTTTTATTTTTCTCCGAAGTGAATAAATTATAATCGTTATAATACATTTATAAAAGTTACAAGCAATTATATTTACTTTGAAAAACTATATTTTCTTTTTCAAATAATAATTTAGGGGACAAATACTTTTATCGCGCGCAAAAAATGGCCTATTTTCAGGAATTTTTTCTCAGTAAATAATATAGTAATTAATGCGAGTTTTTTAATTTTATTTGTTATATATTTGAGTGTGTCTATAAAAAAATTAAGTCTTATTACAAATTGTACCTTTTAGCAAGTTGCGTGCATCAGTGCATGGTTATAGTTGCGAACTCGGGGGCTTTTTCCGTTTTTCTATTTTGTTCTTCTTTTTATAATACAATTTTTATAACAAAAATAATGGACAAATTTTGAGGCAAAAATTGTAACATTTTTCTTTCAAGTTACGTAATTTTGTGAATTTTTATAAATTAAAAAATTCCTCTGACAGTTCGTAACTATAACATTTCTTTACAAGAAAATATTGGTGTTTCAGATTAAACAAACCTACAGTGCAAAATCATGCAGACACTGGAATCATGCACTGGTGCACGCAGCTTGCTATAAAAGATACAATTTTTTATAAAACTTAATTTTTTTATAGACACTAGACACCACAGACGCGTGCTATGCGCGCGCTATTTAGTTTTAAAATTATATTATTACTACTACATTACACTATCAACCCTTTGATACACAAAACTGTCAAAATGTGCGATGACAGATACTCACGAAGTAAGCGCAGTAAGAGAACCAGTCAGCATCGCGGAAAAGCAGAAACAATTCAATCTTTTACATGCTTTCTTTAAGAGCGGATAATGAAAAAAAAAAGTATTGAATGGCTTTCTGATCGTACGCATTGATTAATCAGTTAACGATTCTTATGACATTTATTGCTATATAAAAAAAGTGAATTTGGAGCAGAATCATAATATAAAACTGATTATGGATAACTTACATATCAGGGTAACGTTTATATCACGTTGTAAAGTACCAGTTCTCGTCCGATCACTGAAGTCAAGCAACGTTGAGCACGGTTAGTACTTGGATGGGTGACCGCTTGGGAACACCGTGTGACGTTACCACTCAATTTTTTTTGCATTTTTATTATTACACAGACGCGCGCTGTTTAGCTTTAATATTATACTATTACTATTACATTACACTATTAATTCCTTGAGACATAAAACTGTCAAAATATGCGATGACAGATGCTCACGAAGTAAACGCAGTGAGAGGATCAATCGCCATCACGGAAAATGACTTGTGTTTGCTACCTGGGTCAGCAATAAAACCTCTTACACTTTTTTAAAAGTAGATACACTCAAATATATAACAAATAAAATAAAAAAAACTCCGCATTAATTACTATGTTATTCACTCAGAAAAAAATTCTTGAACTTATTAAGCCATTTCTTGCATGCGACAAAGACATTTACCCCTTTAAGATTCGACAGGAATCTTATTCAGAAGAAAAGCATTAATCAAAATGTAGCTAGTTATTATACAAGAGAAAAAGAATAAAAAGAGATGATTTGAATTTGTTGATTTAATAATGTAAGAAAAAGTCCCTTGATTTCTCAACTGCGAGATCTCCTGCCCCTTAATTGACTAAATCCAATCTGGTGCTGGCGTGTGTACGTCCGTTCAATAATATAACGCGGCGTGACAAAACTCATTCGATGCAATGGCGCGATGCGTTCCTATACCTTAAATAAGTTCGTTTCACGTATGTAATCACATACACCTTGTTTCATCTCAACAGCTATGCTGATTGCGGTCATAAAAGTTGGCATAATCCAAGTTCGGCACGAAGCACGGCTGCGGCGGACACCGGTGACGTACGTTGCTGTATATATACGGCGCGTGTCCCACCGGAAATCGGAATGCCGTAATATCACGGTACACGTTGTATTGTATTTCCAGGTAATATCTATCTGCGGATACAATTACGGCGAGTGCGATGGCGACGCGCCGCGTCGACGCGCGTCGGTGAATTTTCGTGAATTATGCGGAACCCAAGCGAACAGAGCGCGTTGAAACGCGATGAAACGTGGCGAGAGGCATTTTTCGGTAAATGACTCCTATTGTTTCAATCACGACCGCAATCCGCCTGAAGACAAATAACGCGTTGCTCTGACACACATGAATGTTGTCCTTATAAAAACATCCTGATAAAAGGGTTAACGCAATTTAGAATTTTTCTTTACAGGAAATAATTAATTTTTTAACTGAAACTTGTATATCCTGTCAAATAATACAATTTTAATGAAGAATGAGTGCAGTGAGTATTAGTATATTCTAATTATCATAGCTTCAGTTTATTATTAAACTAAATGTGTGGCTATGTAATCTGTACATTAACCACTCTTGGTGTAAAATTGCGTAAGAGAATTACACAAATTTGTTAAATGACGAAACATGGATATTACACTATTAATTGGTTCAAGCAGAAAAAATATAATCAGCTATATTGTGACAATAATCAAAGGATTTATTTAAATGCGCTAAATGATAATAATAAGAAAAAGGAATATTAGCAGTATATAAAAATTACAGAATTGCTTAATTTAGTTTACTTTTTATATTTTATATGAATAGACGTGCTGTTCCAAAGTTATATGATTATTTTTGTTACATTACATTTTTAGATTGTTACAAAATGATGAAATAAAATTTTCTGATTACTTGCAGAATAACTTAATCTTTCCTAACTTAATATTTTAGATATTAATATTATAAATATTACATATTTAAAATTTAAACGTACGATCATACTCATGATATCATCAAAGTTAATGTATAAAATACACATTATGTTATACGTTTACAAATTATGTTTTTTTCTTTCGTACGCTGGATTATGTTTCTTTAATATAAATCAAATATATAATATGCATTTTCTTAATTCATTTGATTATATATCACATTACGAGTATTTCCCTTCATTGTACACTTTCTAAATAGAATTGGTTAATTAACACGTGTGATATATTATTACCAAGCGGTATGTTCTACTTGATAATGCATATTCAGTATAAACATGCATTAATTATAAAATATGTATGGTATTCCCCAACTGAGAGATTGAAGAATATCATTAAGAATATATGAGTTTAATAATAAAAGAGAAAAATAATATAATTCAAAATACATATATATCAAATATGTTTATTACAATTATATTTAAAATATGTCATTCACTTATATCTTTGTAACATAATAAACGCAATATTATCCGCAAATGTGTGTTATAATCAACATATGGAAAATATTTATTGTAATACATTACTTTTTGTGTCTGTTTGTTAATTATAATAAACATATGTAGCATTTGCATGTTGAATATTATATGATACATAGAATGAATTTTAAACTGATATTTATAAGCATTATATATTTAAGCACATATATTTATGTTTAAAATAATAATTTCTTATATAATAAGCAGCTTCGACAAATTAGGTTGTTAAAATAAAAATTAATTAAATACATAATTGCCAAAATTTATTTTGCATAATTTTTTAATTTTATGATTAAGATATGCCGATCCTCAATGAAAAATGAGATTCTTTATGATTTCTAATTTTTATGTTTTTATATTTTTTAGAAATTCGTTATGAACTGTGACACGTAGCATAAAAGCACACGGTGATAAGTGAATATATGGAACGATATATGCAAAAATGACAGAAAAGATTTTAGAGAGTCCAAAATTCCGCACGATTAATAAATTCGATAAAATGGCGCATACATGTGTGAAGTGACAATTAACAATGAACTATATATTACAGAAGCTGGTTGGTTATTACAATTGAAATGCTTTCTGCTTTAATAAACATTGCACTATGTGATTTCCACAACCACTCGCTGAATTATTTTATTGTATTTAAAAATCGCATTTGAAGTCTCCAGGGTTCATCGCACTCGCTTACTCGTAAAGGTTCTGACGTTTCTTTAAATGGGCAAATCTATATATATAAAGGAAGATGTCCTGACTGACTGACTGACTGCAGGGGCGGATTTTGGGCTTGTGCCGCCCTAGGCACTAAAATATTTGCCGCCCATGTAAGGCGTGAAAAAAGAAATTTTATTTAAATATTGATTGTACTTATAAATTTTCCCGTCTCGATTTTTTTTTCGCAAACTCATTAATTATATCGTCATAATCTAAAGATCTCGATAATTGTGAATCTTAAAGAATTGTATATGAAGTAGGGGTAGAATTTTACGGGGAGCGCCATGATGTGTACAGTTTTTGTTATCGATCTTTTTGGAAACCGGTTTTTTTAATTTTTCCAATTTTTCGGGAAATAATTGATTGAATCTCAAAGAATTATACATGAAGCACGGGTAGAATTTCCCGGGGAGTGCTATAAAGTATACTATTTTTTGTTACCGATCTTTTTGGAAACCGGTTCCGAATGACCGAATCTCAAAGAATTGTACATAAAGTAGGGGTAGAATTTCCCGGGGAGTGCTATGAAGTATATAATTTTTCGTTGCCGATCTTTTTGGAAATTGCGGTATCAGAAGTTTTACGAATTTTTCGGGAAATAATTGATCGAATTTTAAAGAATCCACTTTTAAAAAAAAAGGGGTAGAATTTCCCGGGGAGTGCTATAAACTGTATAGTTTTTCGTTACCGATTTTTTTGGGAACCGGTATCTTTTTGGAAATCGGTTACGAAATTTTTCCAATTTTTTAGGAAATAATTGAGTGAATCTCAAAGAATTGTATACGACGAAATTGAACTTCAGTCGATAAAAAAGTAATATTTTTCAATTTATAACATTTTAGAGAGAGAGAGGGGGAGAGAGAGGGGGGAGAGGAGAGAGAGAGGGAGAGGGAGAGGGAGAGGGAGAGGGAGAGGGAGAGGGAGAGGGAGAGGGAGAGGGAGAGGGAGAGGGAGAGGGAGAGGAGAGGGAGAGGGAGAGGGAGAGGGAGAGGGAGAGGGAGAGGGGAGGGGAGGGGGAGGGGAGGGGAGGGGAGGGGAGGGGGAGGGAGGAGGGGGAGGGGGAGGGAGGAGGGAGGGGGAGAGGGAGGGAGGGAGGGAGAGAGAGAGGGAGAGGGAGGAGATGGAGAGGGAGAGGAGAGAGAGAGGGAGAGAGAGAGAGAGAGAGAGAGAGGAGAGGAGAGAGAGAGAGAGAGAGAGAGAGAGAGAGAGAGGAGAGAGAGAGAGAGAGGAGAGAGAGAGAGAGAGAGAGAGAGAGAGAGAGAGAGAGAGAGAGAGAGAGAGAGAGAGAGAGAGAGAGAGAGAGAGAGAGAGAGAGAGAGAGAGAGAGAGAGAGAGAGAGAGAGAGAGGAGAGGAAGAAGGGAGGCAGAGGGAGGGAGGAGAGAGAGAGAGGAGGGAGAGAGGAGAGAGAGAGAGAGAGAGAGAGAGAGAGAGAGAGAGAGAGAGAGAGAGGAGAGGAGAGAGAAGAGAGAGAGAGAGAGAGGAGAGAGAGAGAGAGAGAGAGAGAGAGAGAGAGAGAGAGAGAGAGAGAGAGAGAGAGAGAGAGAGAGAGAGAGAGAGAGAGACTATTTGCGTGTCTTATTACATATGTCCTCCGGGGCGAAGCCCGGGTAACCAGCTAGTATTATATAAATTTGTAATTTATGTAATTAACTTATTTTAATGTTGATGAGTATACGAAACATCTTTGTATTATTGATATAGTCTTATAATAAATTTTTTCTCAATTTAATATACGATTTGATATCACTATGAATAAAAAACAATATAAATTATTACAAAACAATTAACGATGCCAAGAACTGTCGTGTGTTAGGCTTAGAACTGTTTTCCATTTTTTTGCAGGACGCTGACGCGGAATTGTCACGGGATATAATATCACCGCAAGCAATTTGCATAAAGTGAGAAATGACGCCTTGAAATTTTCGCTGTAAAACGGGGAAGAATTTTAATTTCTCGTCGCCGCTGCAGCCGCCGCCGCAGCCGCCGCCGTTGCTCCGCACGCGTAACTTTCGAGCGCCGGGAATTTTAAAACGTCGCTTATTACGGCTGCCAGGGTAGGAGGATTTAATAACATAAATCCCGGGGAAGAACAGTGGGCGAGTCATCCTCTCAATAAGGAAAACGCACGGACGAACGGACGGCTCACATTGGTGAAGCATAGACAGACCACTGCGCGTCGAATTAATCCGGAATGAATGATTCATGAGGCCTCGGAGCTTCGCGACCAGGCGTTCGTTCCGTTGCCGTAAAAATGGAGCAAAGTTCGTCGCCGAGGTCGAAGATTGTCGAAACAAAATGGAAGATCCGTTACCAATTAACGTGATTGTTGACACACTTCCGCGCGCCTGTCTATAACGCCAATACACACAAATAATCACAACAAACGCCGCGGGGATATGTACAATACATACGTGGCGGTGCGAGCGGTCAAGTATCCGGCCGCATATCGCAGATAGTAGACGCGCTGCGGCTACTATTATCGCGTGCGAATAAATATCGGTGCACTTCTTGCGCTCGTTATCACACGTATATAAATATCACTCGAGTCCTGTACACTCCCGGGCATTATCGCGCTCGTTCCGCGCGCATCACAGATGCGTTAATTATCTTAGCAGATTTGCGCGCAATGGATTGTAGATATTACGGCCGCGTAGGATCAGTATACTGCTGTACAATCTAGAACGGCATATATATATATATATATATATATATATTTCTGCGAATATTACGATGATCCCGCATTGCAATTTTACGAATGGCCATGCTACAGGCATATCAATTACGTGTAGATGATTATGTAGAATGTAGACTATTGTGGGAACGATTTAAATGTGTAAATTGTTGAATAAAACAAGCATTATTTTTGTTATATTAATGGCAGGATAATGTTTATTACAATTTTATGCCATACGATGTATTTCTGAATTAAGTTTTATCTTTCACAATCAGCACAACTCATATTTTATCACAGATTTTATTTTCCCATATCACGTAACTTTATTGCGCTTTATATTATCTCTCCTTCTAGACAATAATTAAAAGACTGAATTAATTATAATAAAATACTATAATTGTTTTAACAATACTAATAATAACTGGAAATATTGATACGATAAAAATACTGTAATAAAATGTAAATAAAATTATCAAAAGTTTTATATATCTACAAAAACTTTTATTAGTAAATCGAAATTTAAAAATATATTTCCTTTTGAAATTTATTTTGGCGATTAATAAACACTAATATTTGCCGTTTATATGTTATCATGTGAAAAACATTGTAATTTGTAGAGAAATAAATAAATAAATTATAAGATGAACTTTACGCGGAGTTTTCGAGCGATTTCCATGCACCTTTTCTCTAACCGCATGTCGCTCTTCGTGGTAAATACTTAGAAAATACTAGCTGTTTCGGTAAAGTAATTGATCCGATTAACCGGAGTATTGGATACGCAGTATCAAATTCAGGTGAGTATATCGGATAGGAAACAGGAAACAGACTACGGTCTGGCAGCAAAGAGAAATTACGACTTTCGAAATTTCAGACTGCCGCGCGCTTTCGCGTCTAATTAAACTTCGACTTCTCTCTCGTTTATACGCCGTCAGGAGCTAAAGTGGCATGCCCTGCTGTAACCGAATGCTCGCGCGTAGAACATCTCGCAATTCGATTCCGTAATAACATTATCTTCACCGCCAAAGGGCTCAGACTTCTATTCGCGAGATATTTTACTAGTACAAGTACACAATTAACTTTTCCACAATCTGAACACTTTTTAGAACAATGTGCCCGCTCCACAACAAAACATAAATTACAGCATACAACTAGCAGAAATAATAGTAGATATGAAAAACGACCAAATACGTGCAAAGTACTAAAATTTAAATACTAGTAATATAATCTTCAGTTTGTGACGCAAATACAAAATTTTTTGTAAATTAATATTGAACAATTTAACTTTGCATTTTGTCAAGTGTAATATAAAATATCTATTACTTACATATATTATTGATTATGACATTTTTGTGACAACTAATGTGCTCTTCGGATCATTCTTAATTCAAAGTCTTTTTCGTATAATTAATTAATAGATTTTGTGTATATATTAATATTTTATATTTGAATAAATTACATATTTAAATGACTAATTTTTTTGTAAAACCATAATCTATGTTAGTTTCTTCTATAACATTATAACAATAATGTTCTCAAGAAAGTTCGTCAATCTTTAAATTGATAAATACATATATGACACATTTTATGAAAATAAAATATATATTTGGATCGATTCTATTTCTCAGCCAGAAATGATTACCGAATTCACGTCTATTTGATATCAATTTGATATCGATGAATGGTCGAATATAATAATAAGAATTTGTGCCATTTGTGACCTCATCATAATTGTTTTTATGTTAATTGAGTAATTTTGAATATTTCTATTAGATTTCTATTGTCTTTTGGCTTCTTTCGTCCTCCCCGCGCGAATTTTATATCGCACAAATACTCAGTATATAATTAACGTATATACCTATTATGCTTTTCGATTTTGTATCAATTCGATATAGAACTGACCGAAAGACAATAAAAATCTTATAGAAATATTCATAATTGCGCAATTAACATAAAAATAACAAATAACGGTAATTATGCAGTATAGGGGACCACCCTCTGATGACCTTGACCTTGACATATGTTGTCAAGGTCACCCTTCTGAGTGACCTTCAGAAGGTTTTACCCTTCGGTCATTGTTTGTTAAAAAGTTATTAACAAAAAAATTTAATGAATAAAATGTAATTTTCTGACACCGTATATAGATTACATGCTTTTATATTACATTCTTCACTAAGCATAAGTTGTCCTTGATTTTACCTTTCCTACTGTTGTTGACACTTATTGCCTAATACAGCATAAAGTGTTTAAACATTGGACATATGCTGTAATTTAATTTTCAAATTAAAAATTATTATACACATACACACGCGCGCACGCGTTTCGATAGTTACTAACAACTGAAAGAGACGTAGCAAAATATAAACACGAAGAATTTTGAGTAGTAGTACGCACTATTCCTACTCCTATATGTTTATACTTTTATGTAAACAAAGCTTCATATGAGATTCACCTGTACGCAGCTCTTGGTATGTCACTCAGTATTACTACGCGTAGCCAGTGTGTTAAAACAGTAATTTGTATAATGATGTATTCAGTTGAACAAATGAATAATAATCCTTGGCTTGCGGTTCAAGATGTCGTCGGCAATGCGAATACATGGCCCAAATTCATACGAAAAATGTTTTGGAATACAAATTTCAATGATCACAATAGAATGGTTATTGTAAATTTTGCATATGTAAATGCAATTTCCGAGGAATTTTTGCATGACATTTGAGCTTTTACCTTAAAAAATGCATATACAAATGAGAGGAAGCGCAATGTTAAAGATAGATTTCGTTACTTAAATCACGAGGTAATTCTTTTAATTTTAATTGATAATTATATCAAATAAATATTATTATGTTTTCATATTTTGTAGGAATTCGGACGACTTCGACGCAGTCATGTATATAGTTACAGTGTTTATTTTAAAGAAATGTTGGATCTAAACTTTAATCCAATTTAAAAGTTTTAAAACTGAATGTTTGTGTTTTTGGTTAAAGCAGAGAATACTTCGTATTTATACTTTTTTATAACATAAAATCATGTATATACTTCTCTATACCAACTATTCTCCGCTTTAAAAAAAAAAAACTATTCTATTTATTCTATTTACTATTCTATTTATCAACGATTCACTGCTTTACATGACTTTCCTTCGTTCATACTTACCCTATTTCCACATACATATTGGTCTTTCAATACTCAAAATAATTGATATTTTTTTCAAACTTTTTTTTGTTAATAACTTTTTAACGAATAATGACCGATGACTAAAACCTTCTGAAGGTCACTCAGAAGGGTGACCTTGACAACATATGTCAAGGTCAAGGTCATCAGAGGGTGGTCCCCTATACTGCATAATTACTAGGTCGAAGATGACAAATATCAACCAGTAGATATTCGACATCCATCATTCACCAACGTATACACATCAAATCAACTTCGATTTGACTAATCATTTCTAGCTGGTTGTAATAAACTCTCACAGCTTTAAATCGCTTCAATATTAATCACTACATGTGTACGAATTTCTCAGATTACAATGTTACTATAAAACTATTAGTGATGCATCTGTGAGTTTTTCGTAAAAAAACATATTTATTCAGTTACTAAAATAATTTGTTGTAATAAAAAAATTAATTGGAAAAGCGCAATGCAATATCGCGATCCATTTTATAAATAATCTGATGTAGAGGGTTAAATATAAGAATATTTGTTTCTAAAGAGAAATGCTTTTAATTTCATTATTTTACATACATATATATTAAAGTTTTGTCCAAAATTCAGATCTTTATTGATATATAAATGTCTTTACATATATATAACTTTTGAAATACTTTTTGTACTCCCAAATCTCCAGATTTAAGGTGATTTTTTTAAGTATTATTTTAAATATCAATTGTTCTATCTATTATCTAATACAGATTTAATATATTATATGCACATCTAATGTTTATTTAACTAGCATTCTTATATAATTAGCATATGTGAGATTATATACATATTTTATCAAAAAATTGCATAACAAAATGTTTTTTTTGTGACAAGTTAGTAATTTTTTATATTATTTTAACTAGAAGTAAATAACAAAAATAAATTACGCGCTATAATTTCTTAGAAAAAGATTCTGGCCAACATTTTTATGTATCAGGTGGAGGAGCAAACTGGTTTCAGGCAATCGATGGCTTGCCTATAGAGAGAGACGAGCGCGCCTCTTAACGATAATATCGTGATCAGTACTGTGAGAAGAAGTAGAGTATCGTCGGCGTACTTCAGTTTTGTTGCATGGTATACCCAGGACTTTTTGTAGCCGTAACATTGCGAGACCATACCGATGACAAAGCCGGCGATGCCCAGAAAATTGTGAAAGAACTTCGTGGTTACCGGACGCATGAACTTGCGAAGTTTCCACGCGATCCATACTGGATATCCGAAGACAGTCATCACGCAGACGATGACCAGTGAGGCGAGGCCCGTAATAGCGTGGATTGAGACAAAGTGTACCGATTTGACGTTGTACATCACGCCCACGCCGACCAGATTCAGGATAAGTCCGATGGCTTGTAAAATCCAGTGAAGATGTTTGTTGGCGCGACGCGACAAAGAAGAGGTCAGCACGTTGTCACTCGCCAGGACGATAATGGCCTCCGACATCAATAGGACGTACTGAAAGGATATGAGATCGATTCGTGAACGATTCGTGGGGAGAAGTTTGGGTAGTCGATTGGCTAAGTCGTTAGAAGTTCTTTGGCTATCTTACTTGGTCTAAACTTTCCCGAAGGGAAGAGACCCAGTTGTCGTTCGATACGTGATCGCAACGCGAAGGGGCAAATAGATGTTCTAATTTGAGTTTTGGGCTTCACCAAAACTCAATTATGACATCCGTTCTAATATAATATCTTGTTACATTGTACGTAGTAACGAAGAAATAAATACGAGTGTATTTCTTGTCACTTTCGATTTAATCTGATTATATGCGATTGAACAATTTTTGTAAATTATATTTTTTACTTTAATGCAAACGTTTCTTGTAAAATTGAGAAGTAAACTTTTAAAGCATGTTTCAAAAAAATTACTAAAATTTTGTACTGCAATTATGTTTTTCGTATTATAATTCACAAAGAAACAAATAATAGGGGAGACCGGGACGAAGTCGTCACCGGGGCGGAGTCGTCATTGCAATTATCTCGAATCTGTATGTTGTATGAACTCGTTATTAATACTGTAAACGCGGCTTATGGTGCCCATGTGACCAACTGAGTTTAGTGAGGTTATGTGCCATGTTGTGATTCTTATCGAGGTAAACGTGTTTTCGGAGGTCGAAAGTAAAATTTTTTGCGCGTCGAAAATTTGTAATATCTTAAATATTATTGTGTCTCCGAATCTCAAAGTAAGTGATTCTAAAGAGTAATGCATGCTGAACACGAATCTAGTGAAGTTCTTTTATTTTCATTGATTTCTAATATTTTATGAACGACCAAACTTGAAACTTGGGTCCGGGGCGAAGTCGTCACCAAGCCATATCATGGAGGCTTACAGCGAAAATCAAAGTCAAAGAAGCAGCAGTGATCGGATTCCGGCGAGGACTTGGATAATATGTGCTGCGTGTGCTCAGAGATGACAGAATAGAGCTGACGAGAAACGTGCGAGCGTAGGGCACATAAGTGTGCGCTTTTCTTGTAATTATTTTCCGCCATCGTGTTTTTAATTAATGTTTCCATTTTTCTATTAAAAAATAATTAATAAAATGTATCCTATTATTTTTAATGATCGGAATTATGAATTTTCATTTAAAATTCAGTCCGAGAATGGAGTGACGACTCCGCCCCGGCAATTTTGACATTTCAATTTTTGCAACTTTGTCGTTTTCACTCTATACCAGTTGAACAAAGCGATGTAGACCAAAAATGTCCGTATAAATTTTGTAGTCAAAGGTTCACTCTTTACAATGGTATACCACATTTTACTACAATTATTTGTTTTGTTGTTAAAAATCGGCACCGAAAAAATAGTGACAATTTTGCCCCGGTCTCCCCTATTCAGCATTTTTTAAATACACAAATATATTTGTAGAGTATAAAATATTGTAAAACTTTGTCAATGTCAATTTCAGATTAATGTTTTGTTGCTCTTATAAAAAAGTAGTTCGATACATTTGTATACATTTATAAATAAAGTTAATTCGATAAGATAGGATCATATAACTACTGTTTTACATATTTTGGTTGAAATCATATATAGTGCAAAAAAATTATGCAAGTATTCCTAAACTTATAGATATTGACTAGGTAAGCACGTAAGCATTAAAAAATTGAAAAATTTCTTAAATATTTATGTAAAAGAAATATAAAAAAATGTAAAATCGCGAGAATAATTATTATAGGATTTATCTCTACGTGGAAAAATATACGATTTTCACAATAAAAACTACATTTATAAATATATTATTACGTTCAAAAAAAGCGAAGAAAAAAATTAATTCTGTTTATTCTGTTAGCCGCTTGTAAAAATAAATTCTTTAGAGAAATATATTTGTATAATACACGAGAAATCGTTAATAAATAAACGGATCAAAATTAATGATCCATCTATGTCTAAATTCTGCCTGCAAGAATAAGCGATTATCGTTACACTTGAAGGGTGGGCGAGTAGTGATCATATTACAAGAAGAAGATAAGATTTATTGCAAATTTGGTCGTAAAACTGATACGACTATAGTTTAAGGAAAAATATAATCCACACAATGAGTTTTTTTTAGCAGCATTGTGCTTATTTATATTGGTAAATTACATAATAAAAGGAAACATTCAAATTGTAGAGAAAGCTATAAGAAAATTATAGTGAAAGCTATTATTTTTATAAAATGTTTATGATCAAACATCATTATTTCGTCATTATTTTTTATATGTATGTATTAGGCCATTTTATATCATATTACATCATATAACGTGTAAAATTAGAAAACAAGCGATATATTGTAAAAAAGAACAAGCATGGACAAAGTACATTCTTTATTAAATTAAACGTTAATAAACGTTTTGATAGATTACTAAATAATTAAATTAAAATTAATTATTGTGATCGATTTATGGCTCAAGGCTGAAGCAAAATTTAATATATTTCTACGTATATGGTATAAAAATATACCATATCTGTATATCTGGATACTTAGATATACCATAAACAAAACAACACAAATTATAGAATACAAAATTTTAGAATTTCAAAATTTTCGAATGGAATAATATTACTTGTAATATGAGAAAAATATACTTTTATAAATTCTCTCTGTTATACATATAATTTAAATAAAAGTTATTTTGTTATTAAATTTGTACAATAAGCAGACATTTTAATTTTGTACATAATAACAAAATAAATATAAGATTGCTGCATATGTAGCTATTGTCAATTTTCAGTCATATCTTTCTATCTAGGAAATTTTTTTTTATGAAGCTATATTCTATGTTCATGTACAAAAGTATTCTAATTAATCCAAATAATACGCGTAGAAAATTCCAGCGAAAAAAACGCTACAAAGTTTGCCTTGACGCTTTTGATTACTAGGGCCTGTGAGAGTATTGGTCGCCTACTATATGCAGCGCAACTTAGTTTTACTAATTTATGAGTTACGATATTTTAAAATAAACGAGGAAGGAAAACGGACGTGGAATACTTACACCGATAGTGCAGAGGATTACGTGTACATTTGTTACGGAATATTCCTTCGCTGCGTGATACACAAGGTATACCGTCACCAATGCAATCAATATATGGTTAATCGTGTCCAATGCAGAGACAAATATGCATTGAGCAGTGCAATCCGGCCCCTTATTCCCGGAACTTACGATTCTTTCAGTAGAATTGATACGCGGTAATCCTGGTTTAGATCCTGCCGATTGGAGTTGGAATTCGCCATTGTTTTTATCCGCCATTGTTCTGTAATATACACCGATTTATTATTGGTATTATAATCAATAGTCAGTCAAAGGGATTTATACCGTCTAGAATTATATTTCTGATTTGTCATGTTCTATTTCAATGTGATAACATGGATCAGATAAGCAAATTATTAATCCAAATTAAATAGTTATATAATCAATATTGATACGGATACATATTTAACTATTGTACCTTCATTTATTTATTAATATATTTTTAACCACAATCATATTATTTAATTATTAAAAATAAATATGACAAATATTTTTTTGTTTTATTTGTAAAACGTAGTATATAAGTTATAAATACATTTTTTGTTATTTAATAAATATTTAAATTAAAATTAATAAATTTATAATATATCTAACTTCTAACAAGTCATAATACATAATAGCGTATTAAAATATATTTGTGGAAACACTAATTCAATACAAAATTTATTATAAATATTTTACATTTATATAAAAAAAATATGTAATATTTGCCTATAAATGTCATGTCTGTTAACAGCAAAAACATTATAATGCATCTCCACTTTAGTGATCAGTTTTAATTATGCTATTGCTACCTAATACACACGCTTTCTGTGGTTCGGAGCGGATTAACGAGACACAATTATTACATCGAACGTCAATGAATGATACCTTTTATTCGGTATAACGCAGAGAACAATACAGATATAACTGAACAAAACAGAAAGTTCAATAAAAAAGTGCAACTTTAAGAAGTTAAAAATGATAGAAAGAAATAGCCAATTGGAAAATGTAGAACCCTAGAATATTGTTCCTAGGCAATAAGGCAGCAAACTCAAACGGTGTGAATTCTAAATTCCATCATCTCCACTAGAATTCGCATCAATTGAGGAACGTATCCCAAAACTGCTGATAAGTTGACGATGTGGTTGCGCCAATGCTTTCGTCATTACGTCAGCCAGCAACAGATCCGTGGGTGTGTGGTTGACCCTTATTTTCTCAGCCTCAATTTTCTCACGGATGAAGTGATGCTTGGTATCTATATGCTTAGTGCGAGGCTTGTATCCACTGGTCATTAAGAAATCGATTGCCCCTTTATTATCACAAAGAAGCTTGATAGCTCCTTTCTCAGGATTAGGACAGACTTCTCGTACTAACCTTTATAGCCATATAGTATAATGCTTCTTGGGATTCCGAAGTTAACGTCATATACTCGGCTTCGTTGACGATCTTGCGTTATTTGAATCCCTAGGCAATTCTTAACTTCGCCTAAGTTCTTCAACTTGAATTTTTCTTTGAGCTTCTCCTTAATAAAGCGTTTTTGCTTATGATTATTGCTAAGAATCAGCACATTATCTAGATACATCACGACGATTAGAAAGTTTTCACCTTGATTCCTTTGATATACACACGAGTCCGCCGTTGATCTTTTATTTTAAATTAAAGGTCGATTCTCATTAACCAGTTAAGTCACGGTCCGGTCACGATACGATAAAAAATTGTTGCCATTAGACTTGTCAGCGCCTTATCAACCTTCTTGTTTCAACAGCGACTTCCTTACTTTAATCCGCAAACTACTTTCTTTAACCTACACTGTTGGAAAATTTGTGTTAAATATAACATAAATCACATGTCCCAAACGGTCCACTCAAATTTTTGTGTTAATTTAACATAATATGGATGTGTTAAATGGTAACACCGATACTATGTTAAAATATTTTAACAGAAAGGAAATTCTGATCGTAATTTGAGGTTAATTATGTGTACAATTAACATAACTTTTATGTTGAAGTTAAGATTGTAAGATAAAATCAACACTCTTTTTCTGTAAATTTTTATTCCCACTTCTGTTATAGAGTAAAATCAACATGCTTTTTCTGTAAATTTTAACACATTTAATAAATACATTTAAATTGTGTTACTTCAATACATTTTTTAAATTATTTTAATAATTTTACATTTTAAATTCGTTAAGTTTAATCAACATAGCAGGCATATGTTAAATCTATACATGTACGTATGTGTTGATTATTTTACACAAAAATTTTAACAAGGACCTTTTTTAACAAAACTACAAAAATTTTCCAACAGCCAAATATCTTACTGTCTTGATCTATTACCAGGATTTTAACTATATTTCTTCGTCTAGGTCTTCCTAAAGAAATGCAGTTAACATCTAAGTGATAAATGCCCAAATTGTACCTTGCAGCGAGTCCGAAAAGATGCCTGAGAGAGTTGTATCTTATTATTACCATTGCGTAGGTTTCTTCGTATTCTAATTCTTTCTTCTGTGCGCATCCTTTCACAACCAAACGCGTCTTATATCGCACGACGTCACTATTGAAAGAGATGAGTTTCTTTTACTCTTAAAGATCCATTTGGCTTTCCTATTCAGAGGAAGAACTGCCGCTTCCTATATGTGATTTTTTTCATGTGACCGCAATTTATCTCGTATAGCTTTAAACCATTTTTTGGAATTTCGGTAATCAAGGCTTCCTCAATTGACAATGGATCTATCCCAGGAAACTTTTCAACTTATTATTAGTAAGTAAAGAAGTCATCCATTCTCTTTTTTGGTATCCTTGAAGATCTTCTTGGTATTTGTGATTGCTGCGGTGGGATTCCATCATCTTCCTCCTCGTCGTTTTCCGCGAATGACTGTAATAGTCTGTTTCTGCGCTGTCACTTTCAATCGTAAATCCTGTAATTCATTTACCGGTCCAGTTTCTGCTTCATCTTCGTCCGGAGTTTTCGTAACTGGAAGAAACTTTGACTCTCACTCCTGTAAATTTCCGGAACTATCAACCTTTTTGTGAACTGGATCATGACGCAGCTGCTCCTTAGCGAAAATGACGTGTTTCCTTTTGAATATTTCCTGAGGTGTATAAGGTTTATACAAACGATAATTTGGCTATCTTTGCAGTAGCCTACAAGAACTCGATATTTTTCTTGTCCCATTTTTGTCTCAAAGCCTTCAAAATGTGGACATGAGCTTTGCTACCGAATATTCTCAGATGGCGGAGATCTGGTTTCTTTCCACTCCATGATGATTACTCCGGGGTCATGTTGGATTATAGCGTCTTTATAGGTGATCTATTAAAAAGATATAGCCGTTGAAACCGCTTCTTTCCAGAATTTTTTAGGTAGATTGACTTTAAAAAGTCGACACCGAGCTTTTTCGACAATGGTCCGATTATAGCGTTCCGCCACACTATTTTGTTCGGGGGTGTGGGGTACCGTCGTCTGATGTCTGACTCCTTCTTCTTTCAGGAGTCTTTCAGAAAACTCATCAAGTTATCATTTGTGTACTCCTTGCCATTGTCGGTCCGCAAGGTCGAATATTTCTTTCCGTTTACTTTTCTACGAGTTTCTTGAAATTTCAGAATATCTCTGGAAACTGATTTTTGTTTTTTAGCGTATAAAGGAAAATTTTTTTCGAATAATCGTCAATCAACGTAAAGAAATATTTCGCTCCTCCAATCGATGCCGTCTCCATCGGACCACATAGATCCGAATAAACTAGCTCCAGGATGCTTTTAGCTCAATTACCTAAATTCCCAAAAGGAAGTTTTGCCTGCTCTTCTTCTATAGGCAAGTTACGCAGGGCCTACTGATTTCTTCTTTATACTTTAATCCTCTGACTAGATCTTTACGTAGTGAATCCATTTGGAATCCATTGCTTTGCAAGTGGCCTAATCTTTTGTGCTATAGGTCTGCGTATTGCACAGTTGATGCTAGTTTAACTTTTGCCAACGCAACGGTTGATCTAGTTTATACATTACATCCCGTTGGATAACGTTGCCGTTGCGACCAGTTGCCTAGTAGCATCTCTTATTTGACACCCTTGTTTGTTGAATGTTACCGAGAGTCCCTTTTTTACAATTTTACTGACTAAAAGCAGATTCGAGGTTAGTTTAGGAACATAGAGGATCTCCGTTATTTTTACACACCTCTTCGTATTGCTGGCGAGAACGTTATTAACTTGTGCCCATCGCTTCTACTGACATTCTCTCATTGTTGGCCACAATAATTTGAGAATTAAACGGAGTTTTGGAAAACATATTACACGGATCTTTAAACATGTGTGTGGATGTCGTGTACCGGAGTCGATATACCAATCCGTAAAATTTTATTACCTGCAATGAGAGCTGTAAAGAACGTAGAGTCCGTCTCTTTCTTCGATGACTTAGATTCTTAATGTGCCGCTTTGATTTGCCTTTGCTGCGAGAGTTTTTCGCGAAGTGACTATATTTATTGTACTTATAACATCTTTTGAAGTACTTGTCTTGTTCTGAGGTTTTACCTGCAGTGCTGTGCCACCTGCAGCCGATGTGCGACAAACATCGTAATTTACTTCTTGCAATAATTTTATTTTCGGTGATAGGCGTATTTGAGTTTTCAATGCCCATATTCATAGGCTTATATTCATCGGGTAAGCTCGCAAGGAGTAGTGTACATACCCAAGTAGCAGGATGAGGTCTAAAGATGTCTTAACGTTTTATCGACATTAGAGACGTTATTAAGACGTTATTAATACGTCATTTGACGTCACTCTGCTATCTGGGTACCTACTCATCTTTGATCTCAAAACACATCCCGTTCAGCTTGTGCGACGTTGATATGATTTTCGTGACATATATTCCTCTACGGACGCGTAATTTTCCAATCGCGTAGTTACACGGAGAAAAAGTTACGGTTGCTACAACAGAATAATAATGTTAATTTTCGCCCATCCATACAAAAGGGTTATGGAAACCATAGTACTCTGGAAGTGACCTATATGGTTGCCCTAACCTTAGTGAGGGTAGCTACTATATGAATGTTGCAACCATAATATATGGATGTAACAACCATAATGATTATGTGTAGGTACTAATGCTAAATATAAAAAAATTATTTATTTTGAAATTTTATTACTATTTTTTAACTAAATTTGTTTCTTAAGATGCAGTCTATGATTATAAATATTTTCTCGTATTTGAAAAAAACACTTACCTTGGTGGGATTCGAACTCGGGACCTCTGGATCGTGAGCCAACTGCCTTACGTGGTAGACTACTTCTTAATTTAATGTAAGTGTTATATATAGTCTACATATGTCATAATCAGCGCAAATATATAATTTTTCAAAAATCATCTTAAGAAACAAATTCAGTTTAAAAAGAGTAATAAAATTTTGAATTGGATATATGATATAATATTTCTTAATGTCGGGTGAATGTCAGAAACCAGTGTCGGCTTATTACGAAATTTTGTGTTCGTAAATATATTTATAAAAAAAAGTATATTTATAAAACATCCTTATCTCAAATCCTTATCAAATCCACTTTATTCTATGCAGAAATTCTTTTGCGCGCGCAATGGAACTAAACTCTCAATCAGTGATTCAGTGCTGTACCGTGCAGCTATATCTTATGGATCTCTCAACCATAATATTTGTGCTGCAGACCACATAAGAGAGATAGCAATAATCCTTTGGTTGAGGCAACCATATACGAGGATATTGTAACCGAATTTCACGTATCGTAAGAACTACGGTTATGAAAACTGTATAAATGAGCATATCTTAACATCTACATTCAATGTAATATCAATTTAACTTGAATTCACATACATTTCTTTTTCAATCACAGAGAATGTTGTTGTAACAACTGTAGCACGCGTAGTAAGCCTACCTTTCTGGACAGTCCCAAATCCTCATAAACTTATTATCATAGCTTATCCCAAGCCTCTTTAGCGTTTACTGTGTCTTGGACATGCACGTAAATGGACGGATCAACAGATAGTATGATCTTCGCTCTCGTACACCTGACTTTTGCCTCATCGGCAATCGATCCTGTGACGCATCCCCATAAATCCTCGTATTCGAGGTACGTCTTCATGATGAACTGCCACGTACTATAGTTCTCTTTACCGAGCAATTTTTCTATCGGCGGTAAGCCGATACTTGCGTTTGATTGTGCCATGATACAGCCTTCCTTTATTAGATTAACACGTTCTTTGTGAACAATGTATCGCTTGATCACACACACACACACACACACACACACACACACACACACACACACACACACACACACACACACACACACACACACACACACACGACAGCTTATATTCTTCTTACTCTTTAAGAAATCCGCACTTTTATCGATATCCGGACGTTATATTGGGCCCATAACCTGTAGTTTAGGACGGATTAACGAGATACAATTATTATATTATTTATTAGCAATATAATAATTGTGTCTCGTTAATCCGTCCCGAACCACATGGTAGCAGAGCGTTGGTTATGATCCACGGACTTCTGCTACCATGTGGTTTGCGATTAATGAGACATAATTATCATATTGAATACTAATGTAAGAATTTAGAGTCGTAAGACCAATTAGGTATTGATAGGAGATCGGAGAGATTAACTTACAAAGTGGAGCAGTCGTGGGGTAGCAACTTAAGTGCTAGGCGTGAGAAGGATCCCGAGTTCGAAACCCGTCGATTTTGTTTAATTTTTTCCGTCTCCTACACTAATGAATAATATAATAATTGTGTCTCGTTAATCCGCTCCGAACAACATGGTAGCAGAGCGTGGTTACGATCCACGGATCTCTGCTACCATGTGGTTCGGGGCGAATTAACGAGACACAATTATATTATATCGAACACTAATGAATGATATAATAATTATGTCTCGTTAATCCGCCCCGAACCACAGGTTATGGGCCCAGTATAACATGTCGATAAAAGTGCGGATTTCTTAAAGAGTAAGAAAAATAAGCTGTCGTGATCAAGCGGTACATTGTTCACAAAGAACGAGTTAATCTAATAAAGGAAGGCGGCACAATCGAATGGTATAAATTCTAAATTCCAACACTTCCATATTATACAATTGTTATCTATTTATAAATTCGACAGATTATTTATCAATTCGCTAAGAATGTTTATGATAACATTGTTGCAGATGGCCAAGAAATATTTTAATACTTTTTGGGGGAAGTACGTGTTTCAACATTGACTTATATTTACTACGACTCATATCTACTATGACACGTTAAAGAAAGAGAGAATGCTATATACTTTTCCGTATTATATCTTTCTATGTAAGGAAACCCGGCATAACAGGACCACGAAGCGTAATGGGATATGGTCGATATCTCACTTTACAGAGATGCTGCTACGTAATGAAATGTTTCGAAATTATTACTCTTAATGTCTCTAACCCCGCGTGTTGTTATCAGTTTTCATATTATTTTTAGCTAAAAGATGTTACAAATTGCTTAATACGTTCGCTGTGCTCTCCGCGATTGAGTTGCAGTTTCTTTGATACATTTGTATAAAATAAACAATGATGAAATTCTACTTTTTATTACTCTGAGTACATTTACGTTATTAAACGATCTTTTCTTGTCAATTTAGTAAAGTATCTGTATCTATTATTTGTGATAATTTATGTTACCTAAAGTAAACTTATGTATTTCGGGGCACAACTGGGCATTAGTCCACGGGGCATAATGCCTTGTGTTCTTAAAATGTTCTATTTTTTCCATACGCTATCAGTAAATACCTATGTTGTGCAATATTGATGCCAAAGATTATTAAATCAAATTTTGATTTTAATTTATATTTTAATAAGAAAAATGTATACTGTAATAAGAAAAGTGTTATTAATAAACAATTATTATTAATTAAAAGTGTAATAATACATTCCTATATATATTGCTTGTTCTAATAAATCACTTTTAAGAAGTTTTTACATTAATGAACAAGTTTTGTGAGGTATCCCATTATGTCCCGCATAAAATGGATAGTAAGGAAAATTCACGCTTTCAATAAAACAATAATTTGGTCCTTTTAAACTATTCTTTCGCAGTAAAACTTGTGTTTTTCTTATAGTAAATATTTCAAAGAATATTGTAGTGCAAGACCAAGTTTATTTATTTATTTTTAATATGTTTTAAACTTATTTAAATCTTAGTGTTCCCATTATGCCCTAGGTTCCTCTATTATAGAGTTTTTATGATACACGTTATGGTGTCATAAAAGAGACTTAAAGACTGCATTTTATAACATGTAAAAATATTTATAGTGTCAAATTTTGCTCACTACCTATCAGATAGAGCGTGAGACATGTTGTATAATGCGGTATCTGCTTCGGATATAGCTCGATTTCAAATATACGTATCCATGCATTTTCTGTTCTTTTCTCCATTACTCATTCTTTCTTTCTCGGGGTGTGTATACGCGAGCGTGTGTACGTGTGTGCGTGTGTGCATGTGAGCACATGCATAAGATTTGTTTTAAATCACTTAGGTGGATTGAGAACTTGTTCCATGATGGTATCTTTTTATCTGACATTTCCGCAACTTATATGAATTATATAGGGATCAGATAACTTATACATTATATTTTTATGTATATTATGTGTTAAATAATTAATTTTTCTATCCCATACGCATTAGGTAAAGTTTTAACGGAAATCTTTTTTAATTGGAAGCTTACTGACCTATGGCTCGTGAGTAGAACACTATTGTACGAATAGATATTGTGCTAACGAAATATTTTGCTCAAGACATTATCATTAAGGAAAGTATTATATAACAGATTGTAAGTATGAATCAACTTTGCGCTATTACTACTAACGCAATATATTGCTATAGTATATACTCGATAAGTAAGTCAACAAATTTATACAAGATACGTTATATAATATTTTTATTGGTGTAACTCTTTACAATCTTTACACATTTCAATTCCTAGTATTGAGATCTGATTTTTGAAGATTATTTTGTGTGTCTACGTATTAGCGAGTAAATACCTAAAGTGATTTGTGTTTTTTTGTCTTATCTCTATTTTATTTTTCATTAGAATTGAAATTAATAATATTGAATTATGTTTAAAGGAATAAATTGTAAATTATTTTGAATAAGCAAACACACAAAAAGGTATTAAATACATATTGTTATTAAAATTCTGCTACAATAATATTTAATAAGTAGGTATTTACTGTAAGTATTTAACGTACAGTACCTATAAATGTTTAACGTAGTATAAATATTCGTAAATACATTTGTTAAATACGTATAAATATTAATTAAACTTTAATAATGCAAATAATGATTGATATTGTTTTTGACATGTTTCAATACAAAATTATCGATTTGTACTAATGTATTTAAATTTAAAATTCACGATTTAAGATATAGGGGAGACCGGGGCTAATACGTCTACGGGGTAAATACGTCTAATCAAATATCTCGGAACCTGTATATTGTGCGAACTCGCTATTAACATTGTAAACGCTGCTTATAGTACCCATGTGACCAACGGAGTTTCGGCAGGTTACCTGCCGTGTTATGATTTTTACGAGGGCAAACGTGTTTTCGGAAGGTGAAAGTTACATTTTCTGCGCGTGGAAATTTTGTAATATCTGCAATAATATTTGCTCTCCAAATCTCGAGGTACGTGATTATAAAGAGTAATGCATGCTGAACACGAATCCAGTGTAGTTTTTTCATTATCGTTGATGTCTAATATTTCGTGGGCGATCAAACCTGAAACTTGTGTTTGGGGCTAATCGGTCAGTAAGCAGTCCTGGTGCATTTCCAAGACATTTTCGGGCTCACTGCATATGGAATATGGATGAGACGGGAATTACAACCGTTCAGACACCGAATAGAGTCATCGGACGTCGAGGAGTGAAACAAGTCGGGCAAGTGACTTCTGCGGAAAGAGGAACCCTTGTAACTATTTTTTAAATAATGTTTCGCATAAAAATTTTAAATAAATTTTTATATTTTTCTCTTAAAAAACAATTATTAAAAAGTATCTTATTATTTTTTAGGATTAGATGTACGTATATGTATCGAAAATGTAGTGCAGACTGTTATACCCCGGCATTTTTGAGATTTCAATTTTTCCACCGTTGTCGTTTTTGCTCTATACCGGTTAAACAAAGCGACATAGACAAAAATTTCCTGTATAAATTTTGTAGCTAAAGGTTTACTCTTTACAGTGGTATACTACATTTAACTACAATTATTTATTTTGTTGTTAAAAATCAGCACCGAAAAAAAACGGACTGTTTAGCCCCGGTCTCCCCTACAAATATGTATACTATACACATGTTTCGATGACTAATACCACTTTAATAATTTGTGGAAACAGCATTGCTTAAAAATATCGTAATATATTTTTATCTGCGATTGTATCTTAACTTTTATCAAACGCTCTCATGCGGAATTTATTAATTGTCAAACGTACAAAATTTGTCATCCATAATACTAGACGAAAATATCCCGAAAATTCCCATACAAGCTCCTACTGATGCGCAAAATCTGTTTACGCGGATGGTAATCCTTGTAAATGATAAGAGGGAGTTACAAAGCTGGGTTTTCGTCTAGCCGATTACAAGCCTTGGCGCTACTACAAGAAAACGGATTAGCTCTATAGGCAACCTTTAAAATTGAATGCGCGTCGGAAAAAGAACAAAAATCAATCCATGTGTGCTGAAAGCAGAAAATAGGCAGTTTATCCAAACGGGGTTACGAGGTCGCATCTATTGCTTCTTCGATCCATTTGGTCCGAACTTATTTAATTATTAAAATGTTTTTCTCACAATCAGTCTAGTTTAAAAAATTAGATATTGATTTCATATATGTTATTAATCTGCCTATTTTCCATCGTCTTGAAATATTAGCAACTAGAGTTTTGGTTAAGATTTTTTAATTTTCTTTTAAAACATTATCGAGAAAAGACAGAAAATCTGAAAAACGTAAAAATATTATACATATTTGTATATTCTAAAGATAAAGATAATTTTTTTGACAAATTGTAAAATATTTAAATTATATATATAATCGACGTATACCTGTGAGATATGTTACATTATTACGATATATCTTTATAATAAAATTAAAATTTAAAGTCACAAAACACATATTTAACAATATATGAAAGCAAGTTATTTTTCTGAACACAACATATAAAATAAAAGAATAAGAAATATGCACTGTTGGAAAATTTTTGTAGTTTTGTTAAAAAAGGTCTTGTTAAAATTTTTGTGTAAAATAATCAACACATACATGTGTAGATTTAACATATGCCTGCTATGTTAATCGAACTTAACAAATTTAAAATGTAAAATTATTAAAATAATTTAAAAAATATGTATTAAAGTAATACAATTTGAATGTATTTATTAAATGTGTTAAAATTTACAGAAAAAGAATGTTGATTTTACTCTATAACAGAAGTGGGAATAAAAATTTACAGAAAAAGAATTTTGATTTTATCTTACAATCTTAACTTCAACATAAAAGTTATGTTAATTGTACACATAATTAACCTCAAATTACGATCAGAATTATTTCTTTTCTGTTGAAATATTTTAACATAGTATCGGTGTTACCATTTAACACATCCATATTATGTTAAAGTAACACAAAAATTTGAGTGGACCGTTTGGGACATGTGATTTATGTTATATTTAACACAAATTTTCCAACAATGTGTGTGCATGCGTGCGTGTGTGAGTTACCTTCAGCAAATTGTACTATTATTAATATTTATCTATTATTAATATTTATCTGAAAAATCAATTATAATGCAATGCTACATCATAATCTATCAAGGAAGATTGAAGTTGACAAATAAAATACACTATAGTTCCTCTGTCCACTGGGAGATGGGTAAATGCCAAAACTGCAACATGTCCACGCGGTCTATTTTGTCCGTAAGGTAAGTCCATTTTCGTATCTTCTTCTTATTATTTTATTTCCGTCCCGAAACTGCCTACGATGAAATCGCGAGCTTACTCGTTCGTAAACCATTATTCCTTGAGAATGTTTCGACGTTCTTGAACATAAATCACTTTGAAATATCGACGGAGGAAAAACGTAGGTATTTCGTAATGTTTTGCAAAATTTGTATAGCCGTAAATTGTAAGTACTATCTTTCTTTGTGAGAGTAAATTTAGTGAACTTATAGAGAGAGACGTACGCTGTTAAATATTAAAGGATGAAATTTAAACCAATACTTTGAGCTAGATAACATTTTGTTATTTTTAACCACCATTTGTGACGAAGTTTATTATTTTAACATAAAATAGAGTATTGTTTTAACTCCATTGGTTTAGTTAAATTAACATTGTTTTAGTTAAATTAACGACATATTGAGGAGCAGTGGCGACCTATAGGAATGTTTAAAAGTGACTCCCATTGAGTCATTGAGCGTGATAATTTGAAACTATTTTAAACAGTATAGCATCTATAAAAAAGTAAGCATCAAAAGTGCATATTGTGGCATATCAAGACATATGCCAAAATTTGCACATTTGCACTTGATCTCACTGGAAATTAAATTTACATTTTCATATTTGATTAAAACTCACTGTTTGTAATACTTATTAAGAGTCAATATGTCATCGATATTCTATGCACAGTTAATGTATACCAACCCACAATTAGGAATAGGATTAGTCCCAACTTAAACGAAGATAAGAGAAGGAAAGATAATGTGTCACTTACGTAGGTTAACGCCGCAAACGCATACGCAAATAGCACTTTCGTAACTGACTATCTCGAGCGACAGACCGGCAATTGTTTACGAAGAAAACTGCACCGCGCGAACTTTTTCCTCGTAATATATGCCAGCGACCGCGCGACGCGCGCGATTAATGTGGATGGTGCGCGGGGGATCAGTTCGTGAGTGAAGTCCTATGAGCCGAGATCGATGTCGAAGGCGACTGTCGTAAGATTGAGCTCGCGTTTGTCGAGAGAATCTTAAGTAAGTGGAAAAGAATACGGGATGTCCCCAGCGAGATTTTTGTCTGGCGAGCGCGCTCCGTGCCTGATAAGCGCGCGGATGCTTGCCGCATTCACGTGACTCGCGTTTTCATTAATAAGACGAATGCGGCACGTATTGGATATTATCAGATGCCTTCTAAGACGTGCTAACGACACTCTGACTTTTATCGCGATCACGTAAGCTTTATGAGCGGCCAGCGGCTAAAGATGTACAAATGAAACGGAGATAGATTAAACCAACACAACCGAGGATATAATCAGCGGACCAACTCAAAAGCATTCAAAAGTTCGCCGAGTACATTTATGTCCGTTGCAGATCTTGGTGCTCTCGTGCATTAACCGGCACCGTCAGAATTATACGAATTTTCATATGTCTGAATGTATAAGGATTCCATATCTTTGGAGCTCATCGAGTTATACTTTATAAGGTGAAACTCGGTAGAAAATAATCTATATAAATACTTATCTTTTTTACAAAACGGTACAAAAAGGGCGCCAAATGTATGCGCCTGTCTACCTACAAAAAGTATGATATCAGAAACTGGCACCAAGTAGAAATAAATCTTTGGAAAAAACTGTTGTATATTTTTAAAAAAATTTAATCAAAAATTTAAAAATATTTAATGCAAAAGACTTGGGAAATATTTAATGGAAATATTTAATGCAAAAGACGCTGCTACATCAAATAACTTAAATATATAATATATTAATATTATTTATAATGTATTTAATACATAATATTAAGGTGATGCTGGAGCCATCTGTTTTACCGGCATTTTTTGTCGGAACGTAGCGTCGTATTAATTTGACAGAATTAAAAATCCTTCTCCAGAATTGCAGTACATACATTAATGATTCAGGGGAACTCCGATTTTATATAGAAAACGAGAAAAAATTACGAAAGTACAGATTTCCTTATTCTACTCTTATCCCAATATGGCGTCTCGAGTTGCGGCGAGCTGTCAGCTCGTCACAAGATGTATTTCATATAAGAGATATACCATTGGTACGAACGCGAAAACAAGTTCCCCTGAATTGCACAACAATAAAAACATCGATAAACCCCCCAAATCAAGATTTGGAAGCGTAATATAAAAGTATAATATCGATGTGTATCGTGCGTATGTGTGCGTGCAATGTAGCGTGCTATCCTTGTCTATATCTTTGTCTATACAAGGACAGATATAGTCGATAACATAGAAAATGGTAATTTTGTCGGTTATACAGACGGCTCCAGCATCACCTAATATATAATATAAATAATAATAATATATAATATTAAATTAAATCATATTATGTCTATCCCATACACTCTCTAAAAGTCGAAGAGCAAAATATAACTCAAAACGAGTGAAATGCAAGTGTAACGAAAAGTGACAATTGAGCCTGTGCACTTCGAGCTATTTGCCTACTCTATAAAGAAAGAGTAAAATTGCGTTCTATATATAAGTTGGAGTGAAATCGCACTCCATTTGAGTGAAAGGGCACTCTTTTCGAGTGCAGTAGATCAGTGTCTATTAGGAATGAATTATGTTACTCTACAATTTTGAGTAGAAAATTTTACTCTGTTAGAGTAATTTATCAGTCGATCTTTAGTGAATCGTAATTCACTATAGCTTTAGAGTGAGATCGTGTCACTCCGGCTAGAGTAGCCACTCTAAAAATTTGAGTAAAAAATTCACTCCTACCTTATGAGTGCCCGCATTTTCTTAAATTAGAGTGACAAAACTCTCTTTTGGAGTGACTATCGCAATCACTCTAATATATTAGTGGCGCGAAACTACTCTATGAAATTTAGAGAGCATACATATACATTTTAATTGTTTTCTAATATTTTCAGGTATAAAAGCGTCAAGTTTTTTTTGCATTAAATTTTTTTTAATTTTGATTAAATTTTTTTAAAAATAACAACAGCTTTTTTTTTTAAATTAAAACATACAACAGAGCTTCTTTCCAAAGATTTATTCCTATTTGATGCCATTTTCTGATATACTTTTTGTAGATAGCCAGGCGCATATATTTGGCGTTTTTGTACCTTTTTTTGAAAAGTTAAGTTTTGATAGATATGCCTTTTTTTAAAGTATGTTACAATTATAATGTGTATGTATATGTGCATTAACTCATAAAGCTATTGACTTCATAAGCATTAACTCATAAGCGTTTTACTTCAACGCTTTTTATTAATTATATATGTATAAGTTTTGTGAAATATAACTATTTTAAAGCTAATAAAACTATGCTCATTATTAATAACACAGTTTAATTTATTTATCTTTTGTTCAAATCTTTCGTACAACTTGTTGAATTTTACTTAATATTGTCCTTTTCTTTCTTATATGTATAAATCAACTTTTTGTCCTTTGTCTCCTCATACGTGCTTTGACTGTTATTAACACAGTGGCACCTTACAATATGTTTTAAAAGCAGCACATATCACGATTTTCACATATGTATCTGAATTTTTAATTCTCACTTTATCTAAAATGTACACATCACCTTTAATTTAATTTTTGTACTATTACAGTTTTAAAAATTAAAACTGTTCTTTTTATGCGTTAGACTGCGAATAATGCGTTTGCGTACCTTTGTAATTTGTAATTTTTAATCGCCATTGATTTGTTCGAAATTACACTGAGAATGGTCTGAATACAGACTGAACGTTTGTAATTCGTATTAAATACATACATATGTGAATATCGACACTAACACTTAGTTGTGGCACTAAGCTCTTTAATTTCATTATTGATTTTACTAATGAGTACTGTCAATCTATCTTGCTAGTATCGATAAGAAACGATACGTAATGCTTGGCTAATTTCAACATGCAATCGCTTGTATATCTATGTGGTAGAGATGTTGAACAAAATTTTTATGCATTTAGTCAATTCCTATTTCAAACAGTACAATATTGTAATATTTCAAAAATTCTATAATTTATATACTTAAGTATATTTTTATACCACCTTTATATCTTTTTAATTTATTTTTACATTCATATTATTATACTTTTAAATATTGATTAATCATTAACTATTTAACATTTTTATCAAATTTGATAATAGCAAGCATACTTAACTATGTTTGAAACATGACCTCTTGAAGATAAAATTTTGAAATATATTTTGGATTTATCAATACCTCAATTAGATTATCGACATCATTATCTTGATCATTGAGAAGATATGATTAATGAGTAATATATTATACTTACACTTTCTTTTAGATAAGGCTAAATATATAGGTACATATAGGTTTTACATGATAAAAAAGATGCTTTCTTACAATTATGAAATTTATATAGAAATAATATTATATAGAAATAATATATTATTGACACGCTATTAATATATTAACCCTCGGTTGTCACACGGGGTCAAAGTGACTCCAGACTATTTTTTTTATTAAAGTAACATATCTTAAGAGCATACTATGCAAAATTTTGAGCAAGAAACATTGAAAAATGAAAGTTATAATTTTGTTCTTTTTTTCGGAATTTACATTTTTAAGGATTTTTTTAACCAGAGATATAATTCTTTGACCAAACTGACTTTAGTATCGAAGATTCTTAACTCGACGTTTCGACACTGGTTTTGTGTCCTTTTCAAGAGATTTCTATCTAATCCTGTTCACAATTATTTCTGCCATATGTAAAGTTCTTGCAGTTGTAGTAACTTTGTCAAAAATTCTTAAGAGTCGCAATACAGTGTCTCGTAATCATAATGCAAACGGAACCGACAGGTGACACGTCGTTCCGAAACGAAAGACGGCGATCGACTGATTTTTTTTAACATAATGCCACTCAATAAGTTAATTTTTTATAATGAGAATACATTCTACAATGTTTATATTCAATTCTAAAATTTTTTGCGATCCACTTAAACTTTTATAGTTTTTAAACAGCAGCTGCTTGAAAATTGGTTGGGGTCAAATTGATTCCGTGCCGTGTGACAAACGTGTTCGAAAAAAGAAGTGACAACCGAGAGTTAACAATAAAAATAAAAATAAAAATAAAAATAAAAATAAAATTATGTAAATAGTAATGTTATTCTATCTAAAGTAATCTTAATTCTACTAAAATATTTTTATTAATTTTTTCTAGAAATGTATGCCATTTTTACATGCACTTTTTTACTTATATAAGAAGTCGTAGAAATTGATGATATATTGTTATATACATTAATTTACATATTTAATGCATTTAATACGAAAAAAAAATATTTTTTGACGTGTGTTATCTATACCGAGTTTGCTTTATAATGTATAATGCAATGAATATATATATATATTTATTTTACAAAATTTAAATTTCCTGGCCGGATCAACTGCCGCCATAATTGTGTTGCTTTCGCTGACAAGCTGCCATCGATAATGAATATCGCAAAATGATCCCATCCGCCGTTCTTTACTGGCGGATGAGAGAAATCGAGAGGGCTCTTTTTGGAATTTTTCACATTGGATGGACATCTAATGACAAGGCACACATTTCGCCTTGAGCTGTTTCTCGAAACTTCCAAGTAACTTCCGAAAGCGCAAAACGCGAGTTATTCGAAAGTCAGTTGTGGAGATATATATATATATATATATATATATATATATAGTGTCAAATAAGTAGTTTGCATGCATTATTATATTAGCTATCATAATTTCTATTGGAAAATATATATTGTAGAATTATTATATAAATATTAAAAAACAAAATAGAAAAAGAAAGCGAAGAAAGCAGAATCGGAATTTGCGGAACGTAATGCGTAATATAAGCGTTGATAACATTTCATGCGCTGCAAATAATAAAAAGCTGATAATATCGTTTGAGTGGAAAGGCCATGTGAACGGAATATCGATATACCTGCTAATTCTCACGTAGCGATAATATTTTACGATATCGATCTTGTAATCGCACGCACGATAACTTTTATCATTGTACTAGAGATGTCAAAGGATAATGTTATCTTCCATTATTATACGTATAGTATCTAATGACCGGATGCGGATTCGAGTATCAGTAATTATTAGTTGTACTTTGTCTTATATGTATAGTCTTTTATTTAATTTGTTAAGAGATGGATGCACCAGGAAATTACTTATACCGAATTTATCTGAGCAATTAATCAATTTACTTGGTACTCGCATTGCGCATTAACTTTTAAGATAAGACTTTATGATAAAAGGTTGTTAGTTATATCGTTTATTATATATATGTTTTCATTTTACTGTAATAAACTTTAAACATTAATAATTATTTAATAGTAAGATGTGAATACAAAAGCTTTTTAGAACAAATCGATTACTGCTTAAGATTTGTTAAGATTTAATTTACACGACAATGTCCTTACTTGATAAAGAATATAGTAATATAAATAGTATGAGGATACCTGTTACGTGTACGCGAAATAAATAATAGCTTTATTATTTTTTCTCTTTTAAGCATATACGCAAAGTGTCTCATTATATTAATCTTTAACAACATACTCTTTATCGAATGTAACTTTCGGAAAGCAAAAGTTGTATTACGTTTCTAGAATACATTAATTAATTATTTTAAAACAGATTTTTAATTTTTAATTTTCAACTATAATTTATCTTACAATTAATATTAATTTATCCTAATCTTGCATTCATAATCATACGAGCATTGTAATAGACCCTCCATATACTTCATGTGTATAATATTATGAGCACATACAAACAGATACACAGGTTACACTGATAAACACACATACACGTATACCAATAAAACAATTATTCTCTGACTATGTTCAATTAACGCAGTATGCAACATCATAACAACACTAATCTTTATTATTGCAAATCAGTAGACACGTCATACAGCATTTGCAGCTATTATTTATTATAGTTTGAGAATAATGCGCAATCAACTTAATTATAATAATTATTGTATATGTGCAAACTCTTGCAGAATAAAACTTATGAAATTGCATGTAATAAACTCTTTGTTCAATCTAGAAATGGGATTTATAAAAAAAAAAGTTAAGATACAAATAACTTTTTACTTAATAATGAAAAATGAGACGTTCTGTTTTTTTGTAAATATAAGTGCAAATAAATTATAATACTTTTTTTACTCTGCATTTAACTTCAAACAGAAGTTGCTTTACTTAACGGAATTTTGTAATTCCACAAAGTTAGTTATCTAAATATTTTATATTAATAATTTTAGTAAATTGTGGTAACAAATGATAACTATTCTCCAACATTTTGCAAAAACATTTCTTTTCAATTTACTTAAAATCTGCATTTAATTCCTTATACTCATATCACTGTTAATATCCTATATAAGCGCATAATATTTTCGATAATAGCGAGCTATATGTTTTATATAGCATTGTATATAGCTTTTATTTAAGTAAATATTCTTGAGAAGTAAGGTAAGTTATTTAATTGAAGAACTTTATAAAAGACTTTTTACCGTACTGAAATCATCTTCGTAGTTTCAAAAAGTTTGTACATTTTATTCCGTTTTGTTCATCTTCACCGAGTGGTTGATTTAATATCTGTAATATCAGTTACGGAGCTTTCTTTCTAATTACAGTCTTCCATTACATTCTTACTTTTAATTATTCTATAGAAATATGATTGGCATAGTATTTTAGAAGGACAAGTATCCGGATAAAAAAGATGAATTTTGTATCCTGCTTTTATCAAGTTTGTAAGATATTAATTACTGTATAATTACTGTATTAAAATGTGAAATAGAAAGTATAACAAGATAGGTCGCTACGTACAACATTGCCTTCGTAACATGCACTTGGATTAGCATTTTTACCACTCTGTTGCTATAAATCCAATTTTATCTGTCGTCAGTTTTCGGAAACAGCCACATTCAAGCACTTTTATTATTTCTATATAATTTCCTTGATCATATATCCAGATAAACAGATATAAAAGATTAAAGCAAAAACAATGTGACTTTATATATAGACTTACATTCTTATGTTTTAATAAAGCGTTTGTGCAATTAATTTCTGGGTTACTAGTATAGGTAGATAATAAGATAAGACTTTATATTTTTATTTAAACATATATAATATATAATATATGTATATAAAGTATTTATCAAAATATTTATAATTAATTATATAGAATGTTCCAAGTCAATAAAACTTCAGGATCTTATAGATCATAGAAAATTGACTTTGGAGCAAAAAAAGTTCCTATAAATATAGGTCCGGGAATGCTTCGTTAAAAAGTTATAGCTTAAAAACTTCGGGAAAGCACGTTTTTTGATGACTTTTAAAAATAACTTTAAAATCCTTCATTTATTTGAAAAAAGTTACGAAATAAATCTGATGGATAATTCAATTACAACCTAAATTACACCAATTTTATTTATTTCTGATAAAGCGTTCAAAAGAAAATAAACTCAAAACAACGAAAAAAGCAGAAATATAATAATATATTTAAGTTTATTTATAAATAAATTTGTATAAAACAAATTACTCTAATTTGTTAATTTTGAACTATATAAGTAAAGAAATTTACACATATAAGAAAGCCGTTTAATGACTGCTAGATAAAGAAGTGACTGAGTATTTTCTCACAGAATTAGATTTTTTTATTTTTAAAGTAGAAGTTAAAATATTGAGTATTACTGCGTTTGCTTAATTTCATTTTCTTGTCAGTATATATACCAAATTGCACACATTACATATTATTATATATTATATTATATTATATTACATTATATATTATTATATTATAATATATATCCCTTCTTTTCTTTATTACAAACTTATAATGTCGTTACATAGAACTCTATTAAACAGATATCCATGAACATACTGAATTCCAATTAAATAATATCAGTATTTTAAAGGAAATCTATTATACTATTATTAACAGTATTTACACTTTATAATACCTAATAATTGTTTTATATATATATATTGTCAAGTAAATTTTTAAGCACATCTAAAATATCTCAGATATTACCATTGACATTAATAAAATGTGCAATATTGTTTCCAAAAACAAATAATAATTGTTAAAATTAAAAAAATAAAGAAACTTGTGCTATTAAAATATATACCGTTTTGACGACATAATTAAGAAAATTTATCAGATATGATTGGTACATATCTCAATATTATTAATTTAAGATAAAACTTTCTATTTGCCTTACCATCCTAAATATTTAAATTCTAAATATTAACATTTTGTTGGATTATTTTATTTATTTCTTATTTATCTTGCAAATAATATTAAGGTTGTATAAATATTAGAAATAACTTAAGTCATCTTTTATTGTCTACTTACAATATGTTACAATAAATTTTTATTAATTTATTATTAATTATAGTTTTTATTATTAATTATAGTTTTATACTTACAAAAGATTTTGTTTTATTGATTAGATAATGATTGTTAGATTTCTATCTCAATTAAATTTGATATTGATTAAAACATACCACTATTTTATAATGTTGCTATTATATAGAGCAGTATGACTTAAAGTTAAAATAATTGTTATCTACTTCTTTCTCACGCGGAATATCTTAGTACTTTTACTGATAAGGTATTATTAAAGACCGATAATGTTATGGAAGTTTGCATGATTGTTAAAATTTAAGGTTAACTCATGTATAATAGATACTAATTTTATAAATATATTTCAATTGTATCGACTTAAGGATGTATAGGTCGTATAGTCCTTGCTAAAAGTTAAACTTTCAATAAAAGAAGACTTTACATGTATGTCAAACAACTTAAAAATTTTTATATGTTAGAAGGGATTACCGTTAACAGTTTGAGTATGATGTTTTGTTATTTAAATAATTAGTATTGTTTAAACAATTAAAAAAATTGTTTTGTTGCAAAAAATTTTGAAACTTAAAATACAATATCAATGATGTATGTTTTACATATAAAAAAAGTTCAAGAAATATCTTAATGGTTTATTTATATTTTATTTATATTTACAGCAAAAATGTCGATTCTCTATAAGGGATAATGTTAATTTTATCAACTTTAAATTTAAATAACTCTTAAATAACTTCAAAATTTTACAGAGTATTTTTAATTTAATTTAGAAACAATTTACAGCACTTTCTGAATATATTTGAAATACCTCCAATACATCCTTAATTACAATAACTTTTAAACCAGTAAGAGAATATTGTGCTGAAATTTTACACAGATACTTAGACGTAATAATAGAACAATCTATGAAATTTTTAGATTTTTGGTAATGCTTTGAGATGTCACCTATACATCCTTAACTGCAATGGCCACAATTTAGTATAAAATCACAACGTTTCAGCCCTTAGTTTGGGCCCTTTTCAAGTGTAAACTAAATCATCTGTAAGAATCGTTGTTGAAATCACAAGACATCCATAATGTATGAAATTATTCCAGAAAGATCATAAAAGATGTCTTGTATGTCCAATAATAAGATGTACATAGTCACTTATAAAACTAGCCGAGAGTGACATGTTGTTCGTACGAAAGCGATCAACCGACTAATTTTATAATTTATTAATATGTCGATGTTTCATAGACATATACCATACATATATGGGGCATTCTACGTCAGAAGAAGACCCCCTCTGTCCAAAAATGGTTTTAACCGAAAAAGCTCTACTTTGGCTTAAAATGTAAGTTATTATGTCTACTTGTAAGTGCAAAGTGGCCCTTTTGAAATTGCAAATGGCGGATCCAATATGGCGGACGATCTAAAAAAAAATCAAAAAAAGTAACCGAATACGCTTGAAAATTTTTACTCGGGGATTTTTTGGGTCGTTAAATACGAATTTGACATCAAAGTTTCAAAATTCAAAATGGCGGATCCCAAATGGCGGACATATTCAAAATTTTTCAAACAACGGGCGGATTTGCTTGAAACTTGTTATTTGGGGGTTTTTGGGGTCACTGATTATGAATCCGAAGTCTGATTTTAAAAATTCAAAATGGCGGATCCAATATGGCGGACGAATTTTTTTAAAAACGAACGAATTCGCTTGAAACTCGATCGTTACTCGGGCGTTTTTGGAGTCGCTGATTATGAATTCGAAGTTGAATTTTAAACATTCAAAATGATGGATATAATATGGCGAGTGATTTGTTTAAAACAAATTATACATTGTAGACAAGTGTTGATCCTGCAGAAGCATTAGAATACCTTTTTATAAATAGTTCTTTATTACTGTTTGAGATAAAGCAGTGATGTTTTAATATCCCTGGTACAGCTGGAGCTTTGTCAAATCTTTTTCTCAAGAACTTTTCAATTTTTTCGTGTTCTTTGCGACTATAAACAAACAGTAATAAAGAACTATTTATAAAAAGGTATTCTAATGCTTCTGCAGGATCAACACTTGTCTACAATGTATAATTTGTTTTAAACAAATCACTCGCCATATTATATCCATCATTTTGAATGTTTAAAATTCAACTTTGGATTCATAATCAGTGACCCCAAAAACCCCCAAATAACAAGTTTCAAG
Organism: Temnothorax nylanderi; assembly: GCF_030848795.1. Lineage (NCBI taxonomy): Eukaryota > Metazoa > Arthropoda > Insecta > Hymenoptera > Formicidae > Temnothorax > Temnothorax nylanderi. The sequence continues at coordinate 21,359 of NW_027249372.1, read as the reverse complement.
CAAATCCGCCCGTTGTTTGAAAAATTTTGAATATGTCCGCCATTTGGGATCCGCCATTTTGAATTTTGAAACTTTGATGTCAAATTCGTATTTAACGATCCAAAAAATCCCCGAGTAAAAATTTTCAAGCGTATTCGGTTACTTTTTTTGATTTTTTTCTAAATCGTCCGCCATATTGGATCCGCCATTTGCAATTTCAAAAGGTGCCACTTTGCACTTACAAGTAGACATAATAACTTACATTTTAAGCCAAAGTAGAGCTTTTTCGGTTAAAACCATTTTTGGACAGAGGGGGTCTTCTTCTGACGTAGAATGCTCCATATGTTTAAGATTTTATAATATTCAATTTTTTAATTTAAAACTACAATTTTATTGTTATCCGAGTTTGATTATCCATATGTAAATAATAACTATACACACAGAAAAATATCATTCTACAGCCAAAAAAAAAGTAATTACTTTTATTTTATTTTATTAGTTTTAAGTAATAGTTTTCTTCAACAAAGAATATTTTCTTATAATAACAGTTTTAAGATATATATATCTTGGCACAAGTCGTAGAATAGCTCATCATTTTGTGCTCAAAACAAGAATTTATTCTCCTTTTAAAAAAAAATATTATTTTATTTTAAGTATATGCTTCTCTTCCGTAGATTCTATATACAGGGTGTCCCATTTTAAAAAACGCACCTCAATAATTCTTTAACGAAGCATTTTCAGCAAAAATATGTTTCAGACAAAAGTTGTACAGTTTCGAGGGGCACATAAGATGGTGTCATTAGTTAATACTTTTATGCACAGAATAATGAGACGAATCAATTGGTATGAAAAAAAGACATAGTTGCTTTTAAGAAAAAGTATGCAGATGCATGTTGCAAATTACATATTTTTTCTTAAAAAAACTATGTCTTTTTTTTATACCAATTGATTCGTCTTATTATTCTGTGCATAAAAGTATTAAGGTAACATTACCGAAAACTTAATGTTTTACAAGATATTTTGTATTTTATGTCAAAATACTAGAATTTTCAAGCCTAATAATTCCAAAAGTTCTTAATGAAAAAATACTTTATTATAGTGTTTTGAAAAACTCTCGAGATTAGCTACAAGAATATGCATTGAAAAATAGGGGTTTTCATTTAAGAAATTGAAGGTGACCTTCACGTGATCTTCAAACGCCTATCCAAGGTCAAACTAATAACACCATCTTATGTGCCCCTCGAAACCGTACAACTTTTGTCTGAAACATTTTTGCTGAAAATGCTTCGTTGAAGAATTATCGAGATGCGCTTTTTAAAATGGGACATCCTGTATATAAGTAAGTAACCAAATTCTTGTATTAATTAAATATTGTTGTTTGAAGAACTAGACTTGCTAAGATCAAGAATATGTTTTGAGTAAATGATGCTTGTGATGACTTTATGGTAGATTTGCGATTATACAAACTTATCAAATATTATATTTAAAACAAGTAATATTTACTTGCAGGTAGTATGTAATTTTCTGTGTGTATTGTAGTAAAAAACGAAGTTTCATGGCAATATATAATATTATTGCGTTTATTTACTCTTATTTGTTATTATGTTGATAATTACAACATAATTACCTATAATTATTCTATTGTATATGAAAAATTGTTTCGCGATATTTTATAATTTTTACGATGTCGTATTATTTTCAGTATCTTATTTATAAGTAAATAAAATATTAAAATTAAAAGCCAAGTAATGTTACGGCCGATATTCCGAGCAATATTAGGGTATTAATAAAAAGCTATATATACATTTTGAATTATAATTATCGAGTCAACGTTTCGACCTACTTGGTCTTTCTCAGGGCATTACATTCAAACTTACAAGTAATATAAATAAAAATAATAATAACTGTTAGAGTTCACATTATCAACACTGAAAATTATAGTCATCGCCGATGAACGATTACGACACGCAAAAGAAATAAGGTCAAAGCCAACTTCGAATTAAACGCCGTCACAGGCCACATAATTACAATAATTGTTACCTATTGCAATAAATCCTGATCTGAGTTGCAGTTGACGGAGATGCTAATTTCGTGCATTTTCTGTATATTTTAAAAGGTTCTTGACGCAAAACCGATCTCTACTTCCATTTAATATTGGACATGACAATTTCCGACGTTGAGCATGGCTGATACCAGGATCATACAGAGGACTGCCCCTTTTAAAATATACAGAAAATGCACGAAATTAGCATCTCCGTCAGCTGCAACTCAGATCAGGATTTATTGTAATCGGTAACAATTATTGTAATTATGTGGCCTGTGACGGCGTTTAATTCGAAGTTGGCTTTGACTTTATTTCTCTTGCGTGTCGTAATCGTTCCATCGGCGATGACTATAATTTTCAGTGTTGATAATGTGAACTCTAACAGTTATAATTATTTTTATTTATATTACTTGTAAGTTTGAATGTAATGCCCTGAGAAAGACCAAGTAGGTCGAAACGTTGACTCGATAATTATAATTCAAAATGTATATATAGCTTTTTATTAATACCCTAATATTGCTCGGAATATCGGCCGTAACATTACTTGGCTTTTAATTTTAATATTTTATTTACTTATAAATAAGATACTGAAAATAATACAACATCGTAAAAATTATAAAATATCGCGAAACAATTTTTCATATACAATAGAATAATTATAGGTAATTATGTTGTAATTATAATTATCATATTATCTATAATTATATTATTCCAGTAAACACATACTTAGTCGGTGGAATAATAGTTCCAGATGCATAATACAATTATAATTACATAATCACCTATGATTGTTATATTGTATGTAATAAATATTAATTGTGTGTATCAAATTGTATTAAAAATGTTCTTTTAATCAAATGCACGCGCAAGCAATACAGCGTGACTGACCATTTTTACGCGTTCGCGGTTCTGTATTTGAACCTTTTATCGACCGTGGCTGTAAGTAGGTCGGTAACCGACCTAGAGGTAGCGCGCTCATCTGCACCGCTCTGCACCGTAGCTCACCGGGTAACGGAACTCATTTATGCTCCTCACTGTATGTAACAAATAAAATTTGAGCGATATCATCGACGAGATGCTATCAGATACTAACAAATTTTCGTGACTATCAATAGGGCCCTAAAAGTTCGATAATTGAATCGTATCAATATTATCAACTGCGTGTAAATAAAGTGTATAAAGGCTCTCTTGATTAAATCACCCGGGAAAAAATGATTAAATGAATTTAGATCAAATTATATCTGATCAGATCTATTTTTATATCTGATTAGATCTGACTACATATGGGATATCCGAACAGATCTAAATAGATCTGGTTGGACTTATTGTACGCATATATAATAGGTCCAACCAGATCTATTTAGATCCGTTTGTAATGCTATATGGGATACCGGTATTTTCTTGTATTATATTGTTTTGAATATACAAATTTTATATTAATATTAATATTAATATTAATATTATCATTTATGCTCCTCACTGTACATAAAAATTTTGTTTTTGGATTTTGTTTTTAATATTTGCCAGTTAATATATCATTGCAAGGTTTTTGAATACTTTAAAGATGTGTTATAAACAAGTACAGGTAAGAAGGAAGCGTCAGAGTCAGAGAATCACCACTAGCCTGTTCGATCATTGAAGTCAAGCAACGAGGTGCGGGTTACTACTTGGCTGGGTGACCGCTACAACGTATATTAAGAAACAAAATTGAAAAAGCGTTTTTTAAAATCTTTCCTAGAGAAAGTAAAAAAACGTTTTTAAACCGGTTATGAAACGTTTTAAACAAACATTTTTGAAACGTTTCTGAAACGAATATGTGCTACCTGGGATCTCACCCAGATCAGCATAAATATAATTAGATATAGACAAAATGCAATCTGATCATATATGACATTATATGATAATAATTGTGATCTAATTTTATCTAAGCAGATATGATCATTTTTTCCCGGACAGATAAATGAAAAGAGGCAATAAAAGCCAGGCGCTGTAATTGATGCGCAATAATTTGTATTCTCAGTTAAGGGGAGGTTCTCATCTAGCGACCCAAAAGTAAGGTGATTTTCTTGAATTTTTTTTTTATAGAAGGAAGTAAATAAATAACTGAAGGTTTTTGACACTTATTTATGGAGTCTAAGAGTACATAGAAAAATTTTTTTTAATAGAAATTACTGCCGTGGAATGGTGTTACACGTGGTGCATCGTGACCGCGTCAAAAAAAGATGTCTAATTGGCAATCACTCTAGCACCTGTAAAAATTATCAGAAATCAAAAATCCAAAAATTTTCATGAAATATATAATATTTGTTGGAGCTTGAACCTATAATATAAATAAAAAGTCGAAAATTAAAAAAATGACGGACATTTGAATTTTGAGTACCGTTTTTTCACGTTTTTTTCTCAAAATTCAAATGTCCGTCATTTTTTTAATTTTCGACTTTTTATTCATATTATAGGTTCAAGCTCCAACAAATATTATATATTTCATGAAAATTTTTGGATTTTTGATTTCTGATAATTTTTACAGGTGCTAGAGTGATTGCCAATTGGACATCTTTTTTTGACGCGGTCACGATGCACCACGTGTAACACCATTCCACGGCAGTAATTTCTATTAAAAAAAATTTTTCTATGTACTCTTAGACTCCATAAATAAGTGTCAAAAACCTTCAGTTATTCATTTACTTCCTTCTATGAAAAAAAAATTCAAGAAAATCACCTTACTTTTGGGTCGCTAGATGAGAACCTCCCCTTAATACGTAAAATTAGAGGGCGTTTTGATCCTTTTTTTAGTCACCTTCAGCACAATATTAATAAGTTAAACGCGAATTACGTAAGTCGAGGTTTAACACAGTTAAATTTGATAAAATAATGAATAAAACAAATATATACGGGTAGACAATTAGTTGATGCGGCCTCTCATAACGCAGAATGTATTGGTTGTTTTTCTTTTAACCTTTCGACTGTTTAATAGATTTGTCATTGTCTCGATATTACGTTGTTGAAACAGGTGCTTGATTACCCGCTATTATAAAATATAAACATGTAAGGTAAATGTACCAATGCCTGGATAGTCAGTGAACACGTATCTGTCTGGACACCTTTATTATTTTAGTCTTTAAATAAGTATAACACGAATTAACGTTTGGATACTATAACTAAAGTTTCAAAAGAAAAATCTTTGATTTTAATTCGCGTTATACTTATATGTATATTTAAAGACTAAAATGAATAAGGTGTCCAGAGACGTGTCCACTGACTGTCCAGGAATTGGTACACTTACTTACCGTAATTATATTATAATCAGTGCGACATTGTCAATATTTATTTTTTTAATTTCTCTGTTAGTTACATCTCATACTTTTTTACTTTATTTTTTGCTTACAATTTATACCATGATGTACTACGTGTGTTACTCCATATACGATTATACAGGTATTTTTGAATTAACGCTAAGAACTTGACTCGACCGACAAATGTCTCGTTTCCTTCCTGGCTTTCCAACCTGGGAGTATCGTTTCGAAGATACTTGGTTTGCGTCGGAGCATACACTTGCTGGGCTTCTGCGTTATGAGAGACTGCATCATTAATTGACTACCCGTATAATCATCTTATTTATTATTTTATCAAATTTTATTGCGTTAAACCTCGACTTACGTAATTCGCGTTTAACTTATTAATTAATATTGTGCTGAAGGTAACTAAAAAAAGGATCGAAACGCTCTCTAATTTTATGTTTTAACTGAGAATATAAATTAATGTGCACCAATTACCGCGCGTGGTTCTCTTATTGCCGCTTTTTATTTATCTAATATTATATATCAACTGTCGATATAAATTTTATAAAATCACCGATATATTAAAGATCGATAATCTTATATCATAGGTTCGTATTTATAGTTCGTTCTTATTTCAAGACCGCGTCTTAAGTGTCTTAAAATGTTAATACGGCCTTGTGATTGAGTCATAACATTTTTAGATTGTGCTTCAGAGTTCAGACGGTCTTAAATATAAAATCTGACTATGAATACCGGCCATAGATATAGATGCAAACTTGACGTGTTGGTAAAATTTAGCTTATTGCGACATAATTTTTAGCATTTAAAAATCTTCGAAAAAACATCTTGTCCGATTCAAAATAATTTTTAACAGTAAATCTGTGTTATTAATGAAACTTCGAAAACCTAAAAATAATTGAAGAGTATGGATAATACCGACTATCGATGCTTTTCAATTGTTGATATCTTTTTGAATGTGCATTATTGCATGATCTGCCCGGGAAAAAAATTATATATAATCATATATAATTATATATAATTATATCTCAAAATTGGCACGATATAATTTTATCTGATTATATATAAAAATATATAAGGAGTCCTCCGTAGCCCTCGACGGGGGAACAGGTGGATAAATGGTAGGAGAGTGAAAGGAGATGAAGGGAGAGATTGAGAGGTGAGGAAGGTGTTGATTGAAGGGGGTAGATAGGGGAGTGCGAAAGGAAGACGGGAGAATGGAGGCAAAGCGGAAGGTGGTCTGGAGGAGACGGGAATCGTTGGTGAAGTGGCACGTGGAAAGTGAGGTTAGGGAGAAGGGCGGGAGTGAAGGAATGGAGGTAGCAGCCCAGGTTACACGACGAGGGAGCTGAGCGAGTTGGCAGCAGGGAGTATCGATCGGGCGATCGATCGATCTGTCGCGAGACAGAGGGATTGCCGATGGTGGCGCGGCAGGTATGGAACGGAGCAGGGAGGCGTCGCGACAGATCGATGGATCGAATGACCGAAGAGGCCGGACAGATAGACAGGTGATGGAAAGAGAAGGAGAGAAAGCGACGGAGTGGTAGAACGAGGAAGGAGAAGAGGTGACGAGCGTGCGTGAGCTGGACCTTGGAGGCAAGGAGAAAGGAGCTAGGGGAGTAGATTAAGGGGGAAGATGGACGAGGATAAAGCGGTGGAGGCGAGGGTATGGATACGGGCGAGGACGAGGGACATAGGAAGAAAGGGGAGGGGAAAGGAAGTGGGTTTTTGTTTCAGAGCGAAGACAGAATAGGAAGGAGGGAAGGTGGCGAGCGGGAGGAGAGAGAGAGAGAGGGAAGGAGGGGGAGAGAGCAGTGGCAGAAAGGAGGAAAGCGGAGAAATGGCTGAAGCAAGGAAGGCGGAAGGAAGGAGATAGAGGTATGAAGAACGAAGGGAGGGGAAATAATACATACAAGGTTGGCACCGCTTGTCGTTGGGAAATAGGCGGGATCGATGGAGCGATAGATCGATAGTCGAAGGAGAGAGGGAAATGCGAGAAGAAGGCACGTGGCAGGTAGTAAGATAGCAGTGCGAGCGAAGGTAAGTGAGAGGAGACGGAAAAGGAATCTGCAGCCAAGGAAAAGAAGCGAAAAAAGAGAAAGAGGGGAAGGAAGGGAGAGAAGGAATTAGCGAGGAAAAGAGGATAGAAGTAAGTAAGTAAGGGTGGAATTAGGCAGGTACGCGTAAGGGGGGTAGAAGGAAGGAGAGAGAATAAGAGGGGGAGTCAAGAGATAGAAGTAAGGTAGTGAGAGTAAGAAAGGGTGTATAGGAGAATTGGTTACAGATCACCCAGGATTACCCAGGATGGAGGAAGAGGGGAAAATAATAGCGGAGGCGGTGGGAAGGATTGTGGAGGAGAAATCAAAGAAGATGGCGAAGGAAAAGAAGGAGGTGGAGAGAAGGAAGGAGGAGAGGATAGAGGAGTTGGAGGAGAAGGTAAGGAAGATGGTGAAGGAGAAGAAAGAGGTGGATAAAAAGAAGGAGGAGAGGATAGAGGGGCTTGAGAAGAAGGTAAAGAGAATGGAGAGAATGATAGAGAGAATGGAACAAAATGGAGGCAAAAGGAAGAGGGAGGACATCGAAGAGAGTGTGGGGGTGAAGAAGAAATGGTGGGCAGGGGTGGGCGAGAGAAACGAGGATGAACTGAGGAAAAGGAACGTAATCTTAAGGGTAGAGAAGGAGGTATGGGGAGATAAGGGCTCGCACTGAGAGAAGGTGAAGGAGGTATTTACGGAAGGATTAAAGATAAGGGTGACGGTAAGGGATGTGTTTGTGGTAGGACAGAGAGGAGCTTGGTTAACGCTATTGGTGAAGCTGAAAGACGAAGAGGAGAAATGGCGGGTGATAGAGGCGAGGAGAAAGGCGGAAAATAGGGTAGGAGTGAAAATCGTTGAGGACAAGTCGGTGAAAAGGAGAGATAGAGAAAGAGAGGAGAGAGAGGAGAAAATGGAAGGGAGAATAAGCAGGAGTACAGGGAGATCTGAGGAGGATGAAATCTCCAAAGGTATGGAGGAGAAATTTCTAATGGAGTCGGACGATGATGGGGAGGCCGGAGGGAAGAGGGACTGGGCCAATCGAGGGTAGGCTGAGTTAGGAAGAGGGGGGACAAAGGAGGGGGCCGGTACAAGAGCGGAGGAGAAGGAAGAGGAAGAGGAACACGAGGAAGAGATACTTTGATTTATGATTCGAGTTTTGACTTTGAGGTTGTTGTTTGTAAGAGGCTTGACGCGGATGTTGAGATTGATTTGTATTCGTTTTGTTTTTTATGTCTGTGTAAGAGGTTTGGGAACGTTCCTCATATAAAAATAAAACGCCTTGTAAACCCTGTGGGGAAACACAATAAATACACATACATATAAAAATATATAATTCTACAAATTTTTATATAATTATATATAACTTTATATTAAGGTTTACTTTCAAAGGATTATATATTATTATATAAAATTATATATAATTTTATATAAATATATAATGAATAAATAAAAAGTGAAATAATTTATTCCATAGGGGAGACCGGGGCTAAACCGCCAACGGGGTTGAACCGCCAAATCAAATATCTCGGAACCTGTATATTGTGCGAACTCGCTATTAACATTGTAAACGCTGCTTATGGTACCCATGTGACCAACGGAGTTTCGGCAGGTTACCTGCCGTGTTATGATTTTTACGAGGGCAAACGTGTTTTCGGAAGGTGAAAGTGAAATTTTCTGCGCGTGGAAATATTGTAATATCTGCAATAATGTTTGCTCTCCAAATCTCGAGGTACGTGATTATAAAGAGTAATGCATGCTGAACACGAATCCAGTGTAGTTTTTTCATTATCGTTGAAATCTAATATTTCGTGGGCGATCAAACCTGAAACTTATGTTTGGGGCTTATCCGCCAGCAAGCACCCGGGGCTGGTCCGCCAGTCTCGTCACTGTGGCGCGCCGGGCGCACGACTTCAGCTCACGGCGATTTCAGGTTAGGTTTCCCTCGAGCGTGATTCTGTCTTCCCTTGCACGTGCGTCAGTTTGTGTAGGAGGGAAATGGTACGCACGTATCGTCGCAAAACGGGTGTTTTGGCCGACCGAAAAGATGGCGGACCGTTGTTTTCGAGATCGCTCACGCCCACGGCACGTCGGCGAGGTACGGCGAGGCACGGCACGGCTCTGAGATCCCGCGATTTCCGCGCGAGAGTTGACATGCCGCGCGCGCTGTAGATCGTCCCGACTCCCGGCCGCGGTAAATCGTCGTTGTTGGTCGTTGTGTCAGTGACAGTCGCGCGTGCGACCGCATCGTCCAGCGTTCGCCGCATCGTCTCGGCGTCATTGTCGCCGCCGTTGTAGTGGTGGTGGTGTCGGTGGTGGTCATCGTCGTCGTCGTCGTCGTCGTGGTGGTCATCGTCGTCGTCGTCGTCGTCGTCGTGGTGGTCGTGGCCGTTGTCGTCGTGGTGGTCGTGGCCGTCGTCGTCGTGGTGGTCGTGGCCGTCGTCGTCGTGGTGGTCATGGCCGTCGTCGTCGTCGTCGTCGGCGCGTCGAGGAATCGGCGCGAGGACGCCGTCGAGTCGGTAAAATGGTCGCGCTCCACCGCGAGCTTTTCTAACCCCCCTGTCGCTATTTATCGCTCCCCCGCGAGAAACGCGGCTTGGTTAGGTTGCTCGAGGGTCCGCGCTGATCCTATGGCACCGGAACGCCGTCACGCGTATTCCCCGTGGTTGCCCGCGTTGACAATGTGACGTGCCGTTGGGGAGTTTACGATTTGGTTAACCTCTGTATTCACGTGCCTAAATTGTTTTATGGAATAGGTAAAACAATTATTTTTTAATAATGTTTTGCATAAAAATTTTAAATAAATTTTTATATTTTTCTCTTAAAAAACAATTATTAAATGTATTCTATCATTTTTCAGGATTAGATGTACGTATATGTATTGAAAATGCAATGTGGCGGATTAGCCCCGGGGGGGGGGTGGCGGTTCAACCCCGGCATTTTTGAGATTTCAATTTTTCCACCGTTGTCGTTTTTGCTCTATACCGGTTAAACAAAGCAACATAGATAAAAATTTCCTATATAAATTTTGTAGCTAAAGGTTCACTCTTTACAGTGGTATACCACATTTAACTAAAATTATTTATTTTCTTGTTAAAAATCGGCACCGAAAAAAAACTGGCGGTTTAGCCCCGGTCTCCCCTATATATATTATAACTTGGCACTGCTTGACGTGAGACAGTGCCGTGTCTCTTGATACCGTTTTTATACCACTGTTCGTCAAATTTTAAATACGAGAAACAAATCCTATCGAATGCCATCTATTGGATAATCCGAATTTAAAGTTTATATATGATTATATATAATCATATATAATCTACATGGATAAGTTTAAACGATAAAACTGAAATTTCGCTCTTTTCAGTATGCGCATCCCAGGTAACAAGGTGACGTTAATATGACGTCAATAATTTGTCATTTTTTGGGTACGACGTCATTTTACCAACTTAAGACGTATAAATGTCGTGACTTTTTTGACGAAATAATGACCAATCGTAGAATGACCTCATTATAACGTACTATTGACGTCATTTGTATAACCATAAAAACACTTCGACAATTTAACCAAACTATAACGTCCATGTAACGTTAGATTAGTGCCCATTTAATGACGTTAGTTATTTATCCATTGTACGACGTATCTAAGACGTCAGAATTTCGACCAATAAAAGACGTTTAGTTAAATCACTTTAATATGACGTATCTGGTTCGTCAGTTTGTCGACCAATAAATGTCGTTAGTTAACTGACTTTAACACGACGTACCTGAGACGTCAGACTTTAGACCAATAAAAGATGTTAGTTAACTGACTTTAACATGACGTACCTGAGACGTCAGACTTTAGACTAATAAAAGACGTTTGTTAACTGACTTTAAGACGACGTATCTGGTTCGTCAGTTTGCAGACCAATAAATGACGTTAGTTAACTGACTTTAACACGACGTACCTGAGATGTCAGACTTTAGACTAATAAAAGATGTTAGTTAACACTGACTTTAACACGACGTACCTGAGACGTCAGACTTTAGACTAATAAAAGACGTTAGTTAATTGACTTTAATACGACGTACCTGGGACATCAAACTACAAGTGTGTATGTCGCAGGGATTTCGTGTAATTCGTTTTTTTTTCAAAATTTCTAGAGAATCTGCAAAACCGAGATGATATTGTGGGAGTAAATAAAAATTACACAATTTTACTAGTGATTTTGCAAAATCATGTTTTGTCAGTAAAATTGTGAGTTAAAATTTTTATTCATTTATATTTATAATTTTTATAATTATAAATATATTATAAATTATAAATATATAAATATAAATATAAATATAAATATAAATATAAATATAAATAATATAAATATAAATATAAATATAATATAAATATAAATATAAATATAAATATAAATATAAATATAAATATAAATATAAATATAAATATAAATATAAATATAAATATAAATATAAATATAAATATAAATATAATAAATATAAATATAAATATAATATAAATATAAATATAAATATAAATATAAATATAAATATAAATATAAATATAAATATAATATAATATAAATATAAATATAAATATAAATATAAATATAAATATAATTATATAAATTTATTATATTTGCATTTATAATTTTTATTTATTCCACAATATTCTGGTTTTTTGTGGATTCCCTAATAGCGAATTCGGGCGCTTGCACTAGTGCACACTGAGCGCGCACTAAGGCTTGTTCTTAATCAATTTATTATATTTACAGATCATCTTAAATACTTCTTAGTCTATAAAATGATTTGTACGTACAGCATCCATATAGATATTACAGATTGTTTTTTTGGCTAAAAAGTTTTTAAATGTGTATTTAAGCAACTTTAAATATAAGAATAGATTATAAACAAGCCTTAGTGCGCACTCAGTGAGCACCAGTGCAAGCGTCCGAATTCGCTATAAAAATTTCGCAAAAAAAAACAAATTATACGAAATTCCTGCGACGTGCACAGACATAAAACATTCATATGTATACAAAACGTTTTTATATTTATAACATGAACAGCGGTTGCGACTTCGCATAAATTTGTAATACTACCCAGGTAGCAAACACAAGTCATTTTGACGTCAAATTTTGGTCCTTTACTGACCATTCCTGACGTCACTAACTGGCGGCATAATGACGTTAAAATGACGGTCTAATGTCACAGACAATTGACGTCATTTTCTGACGTCTTATTGACGGCAAAAATAGGTCCATTGTACGACATACCGGTTTCTAGAAATGTTTTTTATGAAATTAAAATGTTAAAATGTCTACTTGATAAACGTTTATAAAAAAATGTTTTTTTTCTTTATCTAAGAAAAAAAAACTTTTTTAACTGTTTTGTTACATGCCATGTGCGTATAGCCGCTCTCAAGGCGGTCACCCATCCTAGTACAGTACCGCGTCCGAGTCGCTTGACTTCGATGATCTAGTGGACAGTGACGATCTTCTCACCCTGATGCTTCCTTATTAACTGTACTTGTCTATAACAGGTACATCTTTAAAGTGTTCAAAAATCTTGTAATGATAATCTTCTTGATAGCTATAACACTGCGTGAAATAGTTATCATAAAACTATAATCACACGCAACTACATCCACTTATACCATAAATTCGCCACTTCAATCATAAAGTTGCTAAACAAACATATTGCAGTTAATTTTGTGGTTTTTATTTTATTATTACTTTATTAAACAATATTAAGAAGTAAAAATAGTTATATTACAAAAAGACCTTATTTGGACGACTTTAAGACGTCTTTAAAATGACGTCTTTAGATGGTCTAAGAAATGACGTCTTATAAACGTCCATTATTAGTCGCCGATGTCATAGACTAACCTAACCAAAAATGACTAAAAATAGACGTCATAATGATGTTATGGAATAACGTCAGTATAATGTCATTTTTAAAGACATAGTCGCTTTTTGGTCATTTGACGTCATTTGTACAAACATGACTAGTATTTGACGTCAAAATGACTTGTGTTTGCTACCTGGGTAAATGAATTAGTGCACACTATAGTGTAAATGTTAAAAGTGCAAGCAATACAAACAAACTTCTAATATCCATAAAAATAAAAAATAGATTGTAGGGCCATTCAAAAGCTCGCAATTTCCCGTTTTTATCGTAACTAAGGCCCAGTTCAACAGTGGCCAGTTAGCTTAACTAGTAGTTAACTTTCACTCTTCGTCTCTTTCTAACCTTTGAGGTTAGGAAGAGACAGAGAGTGAGAGTTAACTACTAGTTAAACTAACTGGCCACTGTTGAACTGGGCCTAACTGTCGTTATTGGTCGCGTTCAGCAGACAACTGTTGAGTGTCGTCTTATCAACACGCTACGTTGATTTGTTGGGTCTAAAAGTAAGAGCCAATCACGTTCGATTGCTACTGAGCGGTTTGTTCTGCTAAACGCGCCCATTGGCTCCTGCACACAGGACGCGGAAACGCTTACCGCGCGGCAAGGAGCGACGCAGTAGCCAATGAAGTGGAATCGAGTTCAACTTTTTCCGCGCGGCAAGCGTTACCGCGTTTTATGTGCAGGAGCCATATATATATCTACGGAGATATTGGAAGAGAAACGAGTGTGAGCCTTTTTGCAAAATCCAAGCGAGAAGGACTGCAAGATTGTGTTAATATATCAGTGTTACTTCGTTTGTGAATAAATGTGAAATTGGGATTTCTACACACAACGTAAGTTGATGTTTCAATCATATTTTTAGAGCAATAAAAAGAATCTGCAATTCCGAGTGGCCGAATAATTAACAAATTTTACTCTGAATCAGTAGGGAACTTGCTATTTTATAAATAGTAAATAGTTAACATAATATCTAACAAAAGAAGAAGATTTTACACAAGATATATTAGTCGGACAGACATAACCCCATCAAATATATATGTAGCTGCTATATTTTACATACATACGTAATACACACACACACACACACACACACACACACACACACTCACACGCACGCACGCACACACACACACACGCACGCACGCACGCACACACACACACACACACACACACACACACACACACACACACACACACACACACACGTGTGTGTGTGTGTGTGTGTACACGTAAATGTACTTTTTTACATGTATATCATGTATGGCAAGTATATTTGGTGCTGGGATGACTGTTCTGTGAAATATCAGTTGCCATTGTGAAAGGACTATATGTATTATACATTGTATGAGTATTAACATTACAGAATTTATCGTTATTATTAGCAATTGGTAGGATACAAAAATAATGTTCCGTTAATTTATTATTTTATTTGCATTTATGATCTTATTGGCAGTAATCGCGTAGGTATTTAATATAAGAAATGACAACTAACTTACTGGGGGTACAATTTGTTGAGGACAAAGCAGGACAAGGCATTATTGCTATAATAAGCAGTAACTGGCTGACGCCTGGGAAACGTGAAGTTTTTTGGCCTCCATACAAAAACCAATATCAATATGAACAATCCCTAAAAAAGAGTGAAATACCAAACAATGGATGGACTCTTCACAAAATTGAAAAAATTTTATTTACTCGAAAAGGTAAACAACAAAATTATTAATAATTAAAAGTATTTATTCAAGAAATTTACATGTATACATTTTATATAGATAATGATTATCATAAAGCAAAGAAGCAATTGCGATACTGTGAAGAGCATTCTGATGTAACATCTGATTCTGATGCATTAAAAAAGTTGAATAAAAATCAAACATCACGAATTAGGAAGCCACCTCATCCTCATGATAACAGTAGTAGTGATGAAAACACCAATAGTGAAAGTAATGGAAAAGAAAAAAATCAGTCAAAAAGTGTTCAAAAATCACATGGAAACCATCTTTTGCCTAGACCTCCATCAGTTTTATCAAGTAATTACAGAAGTATTAATGTCTAGAAATTAATTTTTTAAATGCATAATTTAGAAAAATAATACAAAAATACTTATACTTGTTATAAAATTAGTTATTTATAAGAATTCGTATGAACATATTTATATACATTTATTTCAAATAGTTACTTATACTTACTACCTTTTGTTAGATTAAAAAAACATTTTAAAAAATAACATTAAAAGAATAACATTTTATTTCATTAAATGTTACGTTTATTTTTAATAGATGATGAATCTGAAGAAGAAGACATACGTGTAACGCCAATTACCAATATACCGCAAATTGCAGAAGGATCTGCAAGTGCATCAAATAATACAAGAAATATTTCATCTGCGACAAATTCATATTCCAAACGTAACTAAACAATCCACTAATGTCTCTGGCAAATTAAGTAAGAAAAAAATTGTTACAACCTGCATGTTTTAATTGTTATCAAATATAAATTTATTATAATCTAAAATTTAAACATTAACAGCATTTGAAAAGAAGTTAATGACTTTGCTAGTAGAAATAAAAGAGCAAAATACACAAATATTAGCTTTACTAAAGAGAAAGGATGAGTCACGTTTTACGCCAGGTATACCATTAAATATACCGGTACAATTTCCAATAGATACTCTGGAACACGTAGTAATTTTAGATGACTATTTAAAGGAAGATGAAAATTTGAATACTTTGGTAAATATTAATTATAAATATCTTTTAAACATTATATACATATATCTTATTATTTTAAAAATGATGTAAGGATGGTTCTTTTCAGACATTGTATTTAGCTACTTTGGGTGGTAAAGATACGACTGCTTTAACCAACAGAATAATGAAGTTTTTATTTACTAATAAATTAGCTAAAGAGTTCTCTTTTTTTAGAAAACGCAACAATAAAAAAAAGTTTTTGGACTTTAAATTAAAATCAGCAGTTGTTAGTAAGTTCTTATTCTTATTGCTACACTGTACATTTAATTTGAAAATATATACAAATTTATTACAATGTGCTATATTATTAAAGATGCTGTGAAAAGCTGCCATGCAGGCGCAACTGATCGCGACGTTGAGGATATTGTGAAGGTATGGTTAAAACATGCACCACAACGTTTCAAAAATTTACAAAGCAAGATTGGCCAAAAATGATTTGTCATCGTTTCTATTTCCACTACTAATAAGCATAACAATATACTGTAAACATCACATTTAAAGATATAATTTAATATATCTAGATATATTTTAAATATAAATAGATATAGAATGTGTTAGAAGGTTCAGAGGATGGATAGTCAGGGTCGGTTAAAAAGGCACACGGCAATGTACAATGGCACTCTCAATTTATTATAAAGAGAAATACTTCGGGCGACGTGCGTACTCGGAAAACGATCACGAGGGAACGGGGAGAGAGCGAGTAGATGCGCGGGCAGCGCGCTTAAGTCATTGGTAAAGAATACAATAGATGTCAGTGCTCTATATGCGAAGAGTGATCGTGGGTCGTACCAAATACGCGTCGCGCGCTAACACCCCCCCCTCGATCTGCGATCAGTCTTCTTTCCTGGGAATGCGTTGAAGTCCGGACATCTCGGTGCATCTCAAATGTTTAGGTCTGGGAAGTCCCTTCGTGAGCATGTCCGCAGGCATGTCGTCTGTTGAAACGTGAGTAATCTTCAAAAGTTTGTGGCTCAGAGGCTTCCCGGATGAAGTGATGACGCATGTCAATATGCTTGCTCCGAGAATGATAGACTGGGTTTGAGCTAACTTCAATGCTCCCAGATTGTCGTTGAAAATAGTAATGTCAGCTAGGTCATGGAAACCCAGCTGCTCCAGAAATCTGCGTAGGTAGATAGCTTCTTTGGCACATTCCGTCAGCCCCATGTACTCCGCCTCCGTCGAAGATAAGGCGACCGTCGGTTGCTTCCTGGAATCCCAAGAAATGGGACTGCCGGACAGCTTGAATAGAAAGCCTGTATAAGATCTCCGATCTTCTCGACAGCTGCCCCAGTCGGCATCAACGAAGCCTTCGATGGGCCTGGAATCTCTTCGGTATGTAAGTCCTAGATCTCTGGATCCCCTTTAAGTAACGGAGGACTCGTTTGGCTGCGGTCCAGTGCTCCTTGCCGTAACAGTTATTGAATTGTCCTAAATAACTGACAGCAAAACTTATGTCGGGACGCGTCGTGACAGCTAGGTAGGTCAGGGCGCCCACGAGTTCCCGATAGGGAAGATTTGACTCTTCCTCACTTGAATCATCCTTCTTGGTCAGCTTTACACAAGTGTCCACCGGAGTGCTGACTGGATGCAGTCGGTCATCCCAAACGCTTGAGTATGTCGTCGATATAGCCCCGTTGATGCATGGTCACCTCGTTTAGACCAACGTTGAACTCCACGTTGAGGCAATAGCCCACCTCGCCAAGGTCCTTGATGTCAAATCGATTAGACATCTCCTCACGAAACTTCGCGATGACCGCATAAGTTGCGGGATGCGAACAAAATGTCGTCAACGTAGACGACGATAATAGCGAGGTCATCTCCTTCTCCAATAAAATACACGCAGGGGTCAGCATCGGAAGGGATGGCTCCGAATTCCTTTAATGTATGGTCTAGTTTCTCGTACCAATTTCTCCCGGCTTGGCGCAAACCGTACAGAGATTTCATTAAGAGGACACACTTTGTCTCCGCTTAACAAGTCCTGCAACATCTTCTCGGCTTCAAGAGCTAAACTTGGATCGTCCTTATCTTCAGAAATCGTCCTCAAGATCCCGATCAGTTGCTTTGGGGGTTCCATTAGAATCCGTTCGTCGAGGTCTCCGTTCAGGGTAGGCGGTCGTTATGTCAAAATGATGCATCTTCATCCCAAGACGAGCAGATAACGACGCGATTAGACGTATCGATCTTGTCGGGCTACCGGCGCAAAAGTCTCCTTAAAATGTAACCCAGGCTGCTGGCTGAATCCCTGAGCGACCAGACGAGCCTTCCGTCTGTGAAGAGTTCCATCCGAGTTGAATTTATTGCGCAAAACAATACGACTCCCAATGGTAGTGGAATTCTTCCGGTCGGTCGATGAGTTTGCCACGTTTATTTCGCAGGACGGATTTAATTTCGGATACCAGGCATCATGCCATTCCTCAGCCTCTGGACTCGACATCGCCTGTTTCATGGGTACCTCGGACATAAGAGCGATATTTCTTCAGCATACGCGACTTCCGCAACAGCTGGTGAATAAATCTTACGGGGTCTTCCCCTTTCCCCGGTTCTCAAAACTCTCGGTCTTCCTCGTCCCCTGGACGAAGCTCGTAACGGCTCTGGTGGAGTCTCTTCGTCGTTGCCTTCTTCGTTGGCCTGTTCCTCGTCAGGAGATGATAACTCAATGTCGATGAACTCAGGTTCCTTATCCGTCTTCTCGGTCAAGCTTTCCCCTCTTGTTCACCATTTAGTAAAGGAATGGGACTCTCGGGACGTGACTTCATGTCCTCGATAAACTTAACGTCGCGAGATACAATGACCTTACTCTCTTCGGGTAGCCATACCCTAAATCCTTTGGATTCCGTGGAGTAGCCCAAGAAGATACCTTCCTTGGAGCGTGGATCTAATTTTCCTCGATTAGGTTCTCTGCTCAGGCAAAATAAACGACATCCGAATTCCTTGAAGTGTCCAACATCAGGTACGTTCCCGGTCCATAGTTGATATGGCGTTAGACCATTAAGGCTTCTTGATGGACATCGGTTCCGAATGTAATTGGCCGTGTTAACCGCCTCGGCCCAAACTTAGGAGTAGTCCTGACTGCGTAAGTAAACATCTCGCCATATCCAGTAGGGTGCGGTTTCGCCGCTCTGCGATCCCGTTTTGCTCGGGATTGTATGGGACCGTAAGTCGCCTGGTAATGCCTTTTTCTCTCAAGAAATTATCGAAGTCCTTGCCTGTAAATTCCAAGCCATTATCAGTCTGAAAGCACTTGACCTTTTTACCTGTTTGGTTTTCTGCAAGTGTGATAAACTCCTTGGTCGCCTGAAGAGCCTCATTTTTGTGTCGCAAAAAACGAACTTCGCTCCATCTCGAGTGATCATCTATGAACTCGATGAAGTATCTCGCCTTCCCCATAGACTCGACCCGGAAGGGGCCACATACATCCGAATGGATCAAATCGAGAAGTTCCGAGACTCTGTTGGACTTCTTTGGAAATGCTGCGCGAGTCATCTTTCCCCTGAGACAGACTTCACAGGTGAGTTCCTTTGCAGAATCGAACTTTAAACCGTTGATGGTTCCGTGTCGCTGAGCTTCGATGAGATCCCTCGCGTTTACATGACCGAGCCTACGGTGCCACAGCTCAAAGTCCGAGAGATTCTCCGATGTAGATAACGCACAGCTTGGCTCTGAAGGTTTATCTTGTCTGGATTCACGTGCGAAATATAAACCGCCGATCCTGTCCGCGACCAGTTTGACGCTTCCGTCTCCGTCTAGTACCTTCGCGTCCTTCTTGGTAAACATAACGTTGAAGCCGTTATCCGTTATTCTGCTTACGGACATTAAATTTGTACGTAGATCCGGAACGTGTAGAGTCTTGTTTAATGACAGGAGCTTATTCTCGCCGTATACGTCGGCCGTCACCATCACCTTGCCCTCAGCGGTCGTTTCGGTTGAAGCACTGCTCGCCAGATTCAACTTTCCCGGTCTTGAATCGCTTACTTCACAAAAGCTTCTATCTCGCCGCAAAGATGTGTAGAAGCGCCGCTGTCCCAACACCACATTCGACGTGGCTCAATCGCGCTGGCTTGTAGAGCGACGTCTGCACATAATGACACCTGCTCGGCACTTTTTGCTGACTGATTCTTATCGGACTTCGAAGGGCAATTTGCGGCCTTGTGACCCTGCTTGTTGCACTTATAGCAGCGAATTTTACTGCTCTTGTCGTCTGCTTGCGCATTGTCCTTACGCTCGTGCGCGGTCGATTTGTTGTCGCGTCTTCGGCCCTTGTACTTATTGACGAACATTGCCTTGGCGCCAGCGTTGTGTGCCTCGCCCTTCGCGCCTCGTTCTCCTCGACGATCTTAATACGCAGGGTATCGGGTGTGGGCAATTCGTCGCGAGCTTCAATAGCGCATCTGAAATTATCGAAACTCGCCGGCAGGCTATATAGAAGCATCGTTGCCAGTACATCAGGATGTATGTCGACCTGCATATCTTGTAATTTGGTCGACTGCATCGAAAAACTTACTCATATGTTCGCGAACGTCGCTGCCTTCCTCCATTCGATGAAGCATGAGCCGCTTTAGTAATGTAGCTTTCCTGGCGGGTCCTCGCGATTGGTATGTTCCCTCTAATTTCAGCCAGACATCGCGCGCAGTAGTGCAGCCTTTAATCTGCTTCAGCTCAGAACTGCCGATCGCCAAAATGATGTCGGATTTCGCCTTAGCATCGCCCTTTTCCCACGCTTTCCGTACGGCTTCCGTTGCGGCGTCGCCGGCCACAACCTCAGGCTTCGCTAGTTCACCGCTCACGTACGACCAGGCATCGTTTTTGACAAGGAGAGCTTCCATATGGAGCTTCCATGTATCGTAATTGTCCTTTCCGAGACACTCGATACGCGTCACGCCCGCGGTGTTCATGATTGAACAGGTTAACTTTTGCCGTAACCGACAGTATTCACTATTTCGACTATCGCGGCGCACCTGGCCCATAACCTGTTAGAAGGTTCAGAGGATGGATAGTCAGGGTCGGTTAAAAAGGCACACGGCAATGTACAATGGCACTCTCAATTATTATAAAGAGAAATACTTCGGGCGACGTGCGTACTCGGAAAACGATCACGAGGGAACGGGGAGAGAGCGAGTAGATGCGCGGGCAGCGCGCTTAAGTCATTGGTAAAGAATACAATAGATGTCAGTGCTCTATATGCGAAGAGTGATCGTGGGTCGTACAAATACGCGTCGCGCGCTAACAGATGGATATTTTCGTTTTTAGTTTTGCAATATTCAATCCAGTTTTATACTGAGGCATAAAAACACCTGAGAATGGTTTTTCCTGAGATTAACGTTTAATTTTTTATTTATTTAATTGACAGAACATGTCTAATCAAAAA